>NW_026700151.1:0-147097 GCF_030435755.1 Ochotona princeps
AGCTAGCCTTGTCTTGCCAATCTGTGTCTCTCTCACTTTCTGTCTGTCTGGCAGGGCAATGCTGACTTTCTTTCTCTCTCTCTGGCAAGGCAAGCCTGGCTCTCTGTCTCTCTCTCTCTGGCAAGGCAAGGCTGGCTCTCTGTTTCAATCTCTGTTATGGCATGGCTGGCACTCTGACTCTCAGTCTGTCTGTCCATCTCTCAGAGAGCCTGCATTGCTTTGCCAATCTGCATCTCTGTCACTGTCTGTCTCTCAGGCAAGGCAAGACTGACTCAATGTCTCTCTCTGTCTCAGAGTAACAGGCTTGCCTTGCCAATCTGTGTCTCTCTCGCTGTCCTTCTGTCTCTCCAAGGCGAGGCTGGCTCTCGGGCTCTCACTCTGTCTGTTGTCGGTCTCTAAGGCAAGGCAAGACTGGCTATCAGTCTTTCTCTCTCTGTATGTCTTCTCTCAGAGAGCCAACCTTGCCATGCCTATCTCTGTCTCTCTCGCAGTCTGTCTCTGTCTCTCAGGCAAGGCAAAGCAGTCTCCCTCTCTCTCTGGAACGGCAAGGCTGGCTCTCTGAATATAACTCTGTGTTCTGTCTGTCTCTAAGGCAAGGCAGTGGTGGCTCTCTCTGTCTCTCTGTCTGTCTGTCTGTCTCTCAGAGTGCCAGCCTTTCCTTGCCAATCTGTGTCTCTCTCGCTGTGTATCTGTCTTTCTGGCAAGGCAAGGCTGTTTCTCTGGCTCTCTCTCTGGCAAGACAAGCTGGCTTTTTGTCTCTCAGTATGTCGGTCTGTCTGTCTAGTGTAATAAAGTCAGTGCAGGCACTCTGTCTCTCTCTATCTCTGTATGTCTGTTTCTCCGAGTGCCAGCCTTCCCTTGCCAATCTGTGTCTCTCTCACTCTGTCCCTCTCTCTCTGGGAAGGCAAGGCTGGCTCTCTGTCTCTATCTCTGGCAAGGCAATGCTGGGTCTCTGACTTTAAATCTGTCTGTCTATCTGTCTCTAAGGCAAAGATTGGTGGCTCTCTGTCTCTCTCTCTCTCTGTCTGTCTTTCTGAGAACCAGCCTTGCCTTTGCCAAATTGTGTATCTCTCGCTGTCATTCTCTCTATGCAAAGCAAGGCTGTCTCTCTGTCTCTCTTTCCGACAAGTCAAGGTTGGCTCTCTGGCTCTCTCTCTGACATTGAAGCTTGGCTCTCTGTCTCTCTCTCTCTGTCTGTCTGTCTCTCAGAGGGCCAGCTTTGCCTTGCGAATCTGTGACTCTCTCGCTATCCGTCTGTCTGGCTGGCAAGGCAAGACTGTCACTCTGACTCTCACTCTGTCTGTCTAACTCTCAGATAGCCAGCCTTGCCTTGACAGATTGTGTCTCTCAGGCAAGGCAAGGCTTGCTCGCTGTCTCTCTCTCTGGCAAGGCAAGGCTGGCTAGCTGTCTCTCACTCTGTCTATCTTTCTCTAAGGCAAGGCAAGGCTGGCTCTCTGTCTCTCACTCTGTCTGTCTATCTTTCTGTAAGGCAAGGCAAGGCTGGCTCTCTGTCTCTCTCTCTTTTTCTGTCTGTCTCTCAGAGAGCCCAAATTGCCTTGAAAATCTGTGTCTCTCTTACTGTCTGTCTCTCTCTTTCTGGCAAGGGATTGTGGACTCTCTCTCTCTTTCTCTGGCAAGGCAAGGCTACCTCTCTGACTCTCACTCTGTCTGTCTCTCTGTATCTAAGACAAGACAACGCTGGCTCTCTGTCTCTTTTTTCTCTCTGTCTGTTTGTCTATCAGAGGGCCAGCTTTGCCTTGCCAATCTGTGTCTGTGTTACTGGCTGTATCTCTATCTGGTAAGGCAAGGCTGGCTCTCTGTCTCTCTGGCAAGGCAAGGCTTACTCTCTGTCTCTCTCTCTCTCACAATGCATGCTGGCTCTAAGCCTCTCAATCTGTCTGCTGTCTCTCTCTCTCTCTAAGGCAGGGCAAGGCTGCCTCTCTGACACTCTCTCTTCTTTCTGTCTCTGAGAGAGACAGCCTTGCCTTGAAAATCTGTGTGTCTGTTACTGTCTGTCGCTCTTTCTCTAGCAAGGCAAGGCTGGCTCTCTGTCTCTATATCTAGCAAGGCAAGGCAGGCTTTCTAACTCTGACTCTGTCTGTTTCTCTCTCTCTAAGGCAAGGCAAGTCTGGCCCTCTGTCTCTGTCTCTATCTCTGTCTCTCTCTCTCTTTGTCTCTCTCTCTCTCTCTCTATCCCTTTCTCTCTTTCTCTATTAGAGAGCCAGCCTTGCCTTGCCAATCTGTGTCTTACTGTCTGCCTGTCTCTCGGGCAAGGCAAGGCTGGCTCTCTGTCTTTCTCTCTGGCAAGGCAATGCTGCCTCTCTTTGTCTCTCTATCTCGCTGTCTTTCAGTAAATCAGAGAGGCAGCCTTGCTTTGTCATTCTGTTTCTCTCGCTGGCTGTCCTTCTATCTTGCGAGGCAAGGTTGGCTCTCTTTCTATCTCTGGCAAGGCACGTTTGGCTCTCTAACTCTCATCTCTAACAAGGCAAGGCTGGCTCTCTCTGTCTCTAACTCTGTCTGTCTGTCTCTCAGAGAGAGAGAGCCTTGACTTGCCAATCTGTCTCTCTCCCGCTGTCTGTCTCTCTGTAAAGCAAGGCTAGCTCATCGTCTCTCCCTCGTCTGTCTGTCTGCCTGTCTCTCAAGAGCCTGCCTTGCCTTGCCAATCTGTGTCTTTCTTGCTTGTCCTTTTGTCTCTGGCAAGGCAAGGCTGGCTCTCTGACTCTCACTCTCTCTCTCTGTCTCTCAGCGAGACAGCCTTGTGTTGCCTATCTGTGTCTCTCACTCTGTCTGTCTGTCTCTATGGCAAGGAAAATCTGGCTGTCTGTCTCTCTTTCTGTCAAGGCAATGCAGGTGCTCTTGCTCTCACTCTGTCTATCTGTCTCTCTGGCAAGTCAAGGCTGGCGCTCTCTCTCTCTCTCTCTCTCTTTCTCCTTCTCTCTCTCTCTCTTTCTCTCTCTTTCTCTCTCTCTCTCTCTTTGTCTGTCTCTCAGAGAGCCAGACGTGCCTTGCTAATCTGTGTCTCTCTCGCTGTCTGACTCTCTGTCTGGCAAGGCAAGGCAAGCTCTCTGTCTCTCTCTGGCAAGGCAAGGTTGGCTTTCTGTCTCTCACTCTGTCTATCTCTCTGGCAAGGCAAGGCTGTCTCTCTCTCTGTGTCTCTTTCTCTCTCTCTCTCTCTCTCTCTCTCCCTCTCTCTCTTTGTTGGTAGGCCTCTCAGAAAGTCGGCCTTGCCTTACTAATCTGCGTCTCTCTTTCTGTGTCTGCCTCTCTCTGGCAAGGCAAATCTGGCTCTCTGTCTCTCTTTCTGTCAAGGCAAGCCAGGCTCTCTGACTCTCACTCTGTCTGTATGTCTCTCTTAGAGCCTGCCTTGCCTTGCCAAACTTTGTTCTCACTCTGACTCTCTCTCTCTCTCTAACGCAAGGCAAGGCTGGCTCCCTGTCTCTCTCTCTCTGGCAAGGCAAAGCTGGATCTCTGTCTCTACTCTCTTCCTGTCTGTCTCTCAGAGAGCCAGGCTTGCCTTGAGAATCTGTCTGTCTCGCTGTCATTCTGTCTCTCTGGAAAGGCAAGGTTGGCTCTCTGTCTTTCTCTCTGGCAAGGCAAGGGTGGCTCTCTTTCTGTGTCTCTGTCTGTCATCTGTCTCTAAGGCAAGGCAAGGCTGGTGCTCTGTCTCTCTCTGTCTCATCTGTCTCTCAGAGACCAGCCTTGCTCCGCTAATCTGTGTCTCTCTCACAGTCCTTCTGTCTGGCAAGGCAAGGCTGGCTCTCTGTCTCTCTCTCTCTCTGGTCAGGCAAGGCTGGCTCTCTGTCCCTCACTCTGTCTGTCTGTCTGTCTCTCTGGCAAGCCAAGGCTGGATTTCTCTTTCTCTCTGTTTGTCTGTCTCTCTCTCAGACAGCCACCCTTGCCTTGCCAATCTGTGTCTCTCTCACTCTCTGTCTGTCTCTCTGGAAAGGCAAGGCTGGCTCTATGTCTCTCTCTCTGGCAAGGCAAAGCCTGGTTTTCTGACTCTCACTCAATTTCTGTCTGTCTCTCAGAGAGCCAGCCTTGGCTTGCCAATCTGTGTCTCTCTCGCTGTCTGTCTGTTTCTCTGGCAAGGCAAGGCTGACTCTCTGTCTCTATATCTGGCAAGGCAAGCCTGGCTTTCTGACTCTCACTCTCTCTCTGTCTCTCAGTCTGTCTCTCAGAAAGACAGCCTTGCCTTGCGAATCTGTGTCTCTCTCACTGTCTGTCTGTCTCTCTGGAAAGGCAAGGCTGGCTCTCTGTCTCTCTCTCTGGCAAGGCAAGGCTGGCTCTCTGTCTCTCAGTCTGTCGGTAGTCTGTTTTTCTCTAAGACAAGGCAGGGCTGACTCTCTCTCTCTCTCTCTCTCTCTCTCTCTCTATGTCTGTCTCTCAGAGGCAAACCTTGCCTTGACAATCTGTGTCTCTCTCGCAGTCTGTCTGCCTGGCTGGTAAGGCAAGCCTGTCTCTCTGTCTCTTGTCTATCTCTGTCTCAGTCTCTCTCTCTCTCTCTGTTCGTCTGTCTCTCAGAGAGCCAGCCTTGCCTTGCCAATCTGTGTCTCTCTTGCTGTCCTTCTGTCTCTGGCAAGGCGAGGATGAGTCTTTGGCTCTCACTCTGTCTTTTGTCTGTTTCTAAGGCAAGGCTAGGATGCCTATCCGTCTCTCTCTCTCTCACTCTCTGTATGTCTGTCTCTCAGAGAGCCAACCTTGTCATGGTATCTCTCTCTGTCTTTGCTGTCTGTCTTTCTCTGGCAAGGCAATGCTGGCTCTCTTTCTCACTCTATCTGTCTGTCTGTCACTCAGAGAGCCAGCATTGCCTTGCCAATCTGTGTCTCTCTTGCTGTCTGTCTCTCTCTCTCTGGCAAGGGAAGACTGGCACTATGACTCTAAATCTGTCTGTCTGTGTATCTGAGC
Source organism: Ochotona princeps (assembly GCF_030435755.1). Lineage (NCBI taxonomy): Eukaryota > Metazoa > Chordata > Mammalia > Lagomorpha > Ochotonidae > Ochotona > Ochotona princeps. The sequence goes on from NW_026700151.1 coordinate 4,906, forward strand.
GCCAGCCTTGCCTTGACAATCTGTGTCTCTCTCGCTGTCCTTCTGTCTGACAAGGCAAGGCTGGCTCTATGGCTCTATATCTGGCGAGGCCAGGCTGACTCTCTGACTCTCACTCTGTCTGTCTCTCTCTCTGTCTAAGGCAAGGCAAGGTTGGCTCTCTGTCTTTCTCTCTGGCAAGGCAAGGGTGGCTCTCTTTCTGTGTCTCTGTCTGTCATCTGTCTCTAAGGCAAGGCAAGGCTGGTGCTCTGTCTCTCTCTGTCTCATCTGTCTCTCAGAGACCAGCCTTGCTCCGCTAATCTGTGTCTCTCTCACAGTCCTTCTGTCTGGCAAGGCAAGGCTGGCTCTCTGTCTCTCTCTCTCTCTGGTCAGGCAAGGCTGGCTCTCTGTCCCTCACTCTGTCTGTCTGTCTGTCTCTCTGGCAAGCCAAGGCTGGATTTCTCTTTCTCTCTGTTTGTCAGTCTCTCTCTCTCAGACAGCCTTGCCTTGCCTTGCCAATCTGTGTCTCTCTCGCTCTCTGTCTGTCTCTCTGGAAAGGCAAGGCTGCTTGTCTGTCTCTCTCTCTGGCAAGGCAAGCCTGGCTTTCTGACTCTCACTCAATTTCTTTTTGTCTGTCTCTCAGAGAGCCAGCCTTTCCCTGCCAATCTGTGTCTCTCTGGCTATCGTTCTGTCTGACAAGGCAAGTCTGGCTCTCTGTCTCTCACTCTGTCTGTCTGTCTGTCTCTAAGGCAAGGCAGGGCTGTCGCTCTGTCATTCTCTCTCTGAAAGGCTAGGCTGGCTCTCTGTCTCTCTCTCTGTCTGTCTGTCCCTCTGTGAGCCAGCCTTGCCCTGCCAATCTGTGTCTCTCGGTCTATCGTTCTGTCTGACAAGGCAGGGCTGACTCTCTGGCTCTATCTCAGGAAAGGCAAGGCTGACTCGCTGACTCTCACTCTGTCTCTTAGAGAACCAGCCTTGCCTTAGGAATCTGTGTCTCTCTTGCTGTCCTTCTGTCTGACAAGGTGATGCTGGCTCTCTGGCTCTATCTCTGGCAAGGCAAGTCTGGCTTTCTGACTCTCACTTACTCTCTGTCTTTCTGTCTTACAGAGAGCCAGCCTTGCCTTGACATTCTGTGTCTCTCTCGCAGTCTGTCTGTCTGGCTGGCAAGGCAAGACTGGCTTTCTGTCACTCTGTCTGTATGGCAAGGCAAGGCTGGCTCTCTGTTTCTCTCTCTGTCTCTCTCTGTCTCTCTCTGTCTCTCTCTCTCTGTCTCCCTCTCAGACAGCCACCCTAGCCTTGCAAGTTCTGTGTCCTCTTGCTATCTGTCTCTCTGGCAAGGAAAGGCTGGCTCTCTGTCTCCATCTCTAGCAAGGCAAGGCTGACTCTCTGGCTCTCACTTTGTTTGTCTCTTAGAGAGCAAGCCTTGCCTTGCCAATCTGTCTAACTCACTGTCCTTCTGTCTTGCAAGGTAATGCTGGCTCTCTGGCTCTATCTCTGGCAAGGCAAGCCTGGCTTTCTGACTCTCACTTTCTCTCTTTCTTTCTGTCTCACAGAGAACCAGCCTTGCCTTGACATTCTGTGTCTCTCCTGCAGTCTGTTTGTCTGTCTGGCAAGGCAAGGCTGGCTCTCTGTCCCTCACTCTGTCTGTCTGTCTATCTCTCTGCAAGGCAAGGCTGGATCTCTCTCTCTCCCTGTTTGTCTGTTTCTCTCTCAGACAGCCCTCCTTGCCTTGCCAATCTGTGTCTCTCTCGTTCTCTGTCTGTCTCTCTGGAAAGGCAAGGCTGGCTCTCTGTCTTTATCCCTGGCAAGGCAAGCCTGGCTTTCTGACTATCACTCAATTTCTGTCTGTCTGTCTCTCAGAGAGCCAGCCTTGGCTTGCCAATCTGTGTCTCTCTCGCTGTCTGTCTGTCTCTATGGCAAGGCAAGGCTGGCTCTCTATCTCTCACTCTGTCTGTCTATCTGTCTCTAAGCAAGGCAGAACTGGCGCTCTCCCTCTCTCTATCTCTGTTTGTCTGTCTCTATGAAAACCAGCCTTGCCTTGCCAATCTCTGTCTCTCTCGCTGTCTCACTGTCTGTCTCTCTGGCAAGGCAAGGCTGCCCTCTCTCTCTTAGTCTGTCGGTAGTCTCTTTGTTTTTAAGGCAAGGCAGGGCTGGCTCTCTGTCTCTCCCTCTCTCTCTCTCTTTATGTCTGTCTCTCAGAGAGCTAGGTTTGCCTTGCCAAACTGTGTCTCTCTTGCTGTCTGTCTCTCTCTCTGGCAAGGCAAGGCTGGATCTCTGTCTCTGTCTCTAAGGCAAGAGAAGTCTGGCTCTCTGTCTGTCACTCTGTCTGTCTATCTGTCTCTAAGGCAAGGCAAGGCTGCCTTTCTATCTGTCTCTCTGAGAAGGCAAGGCTGGATCTCTGTCTGTCTCTCTGTGTCTGTCTGTCCCTCTGTGAGCCAGCCTTGCCCTGCCAATCTGTGTCTATCGGGCTATCGTTCTTTCTGACAAGACAAGGCTGACTCTCTGGCTCTATCTCAGGAAAGGCAAGGCTGACTCGCTGACTCTCACACTGTCTCTTAGAGAGCCAGCCTTGCATTAGGAATCTGTATCTCTCTCGCTGTCCTTCTGTCTGGCAAGGTAATGCTGGCTCTCTGGCTCTATCTCTGGAAAGAAAGCCCGCCATTCTGACTTTCACTTTCTCTCTGTCTTTCTGTCTCACAGAGAGCCAGCCGTGCCTTGACATTCTGTGTCTCTCTCGCAGTCTGTCTGCCTGGCTGGCAAGGCAAGGCTGGCTCTCCGTCTCTCTCTCTCTCTCTGGCAATGCAAGTCTGGCTCTATGTATCTCACTCTATCTGTCAGTCCCTCTGGCAAGGCAAGGCTCGATCTCTGTCTCTCTCTGTTTGTCTGTCTCTCTCTCAGACAGCCACCCTTGTGTTGCCAATCTGTGTCCTCTTGCTGTCTGTCTCTCTGGCAAGGCAAGGCTGGCTCTATGGCTCTCGCTCTCTGGAAAGGCAAGGCCGGCTCTCAGTCTCTCACTCTGTCTGTCTGTCTGTCTCTAAGGCAAGGCAGAGCTGGCACTCTGTCTCTCTCTATCTCTGTCTGTCTGTCTCTCAGAAAACCAGCCTTGCCTTGCGAATCTGTGTCTCTCTTGCTGTCTCTCAGTCTTTCTCTCTGGCAAGGCAAGGTTGTTCTCTGTCTCTCTCTCGGGCAAGAAAAGCCTGTCCCTCTGTCTCAAGCCTGTCGGTATTCTCTTTATTTCTAAGGCAAGGCTGGGCTGGCTCTCTGTCTCTATGTCTCTCTGTCTCTCTGTCTCTCTCTCTCTCTCTCTCTCTCTCTGTATGTCTGTCTCTCAGAGAGCTAGGTTTGCCTTGCCAATCTGTGTCTCTCTGGCTCTCTGTATGTCTCTCTCCAAGGCCAGGCTGGATCTCTGTCTCTGTCTCTGGCAAGGCAAGTCTGGCTCTCTGTCTCTCTCTCTGTCTGTCTGTCCCTCTGTGAGCCAGCCTTGCCCTGCCAATCTGTGTCTCTCGGTCTATCGTTCTGTCTGACAAGGCAAGGTTGACTCTCTGGCTCTATCTCAGGAAAGGCAAGGCTGACTCGCTGACTCTCACTCTGTCTCTTAGAGAACCAGCCTTGCATTAGGAATCTGTGTTTCTCTCATTTTCCTTCTGTCTGGCAAGGTAATGCTGGCTCTCTGGCTCTATCTCTGGAAAGACAAGCCCGCCATTCTGACTTTCACTTTCTCTCTGTCTTTCTGTCTCACAGAGAGCCAGCCTTGCCTTGACATTCTGTGTCTCTCTCGCAGTCTATCTGGCAATGCAAGGCTGGCTCTCTGTCTCTCTCTTTCTGTGGCAAGCCAAGACTGGCTCTATGTCTCTGTCTGTCTGTCTGTCTCTCTGGCAAGGCAAGGCTGGATCTCTGTCTCTCTCTGTTTGTCTGTCTCTCTCTCAGACAGCCACCCTTGTGTTGCCAATCTGTGTCCTCTTGCTGTCTGTCTCCCTGGCAAGGCAAGGCTGGCTCTCTGTCTCTATTTCTAGGAAGGCAAGGCTGACTCTCTGGCTCTCACTCTGTTTGTCTCTCAGAGAGCCAGCCTTGCCTTGCGAATCTGTCTATCTCGCTGTCCTTCCAACTTGCAAGGTAATGCTGGCTCTATGGCTCTATCTCTGGCAAGGCAAGGCTGGCTTTCTGACTCTCACTCTCTCTCTCTGTCTGTCTCTCAGAGAGCCAGCCTTGCCTTGCCAATGTGTCTCTCTCGCTGTCTGGCTGGCTTGCCTGCTGGAGAGGCAAGGCTGTCTCTCTGTCTCTCTCTCTCTGGTCAGGCAAGGCTGGCTCTCTGTCCCTCACTCTGTCTGTCTGTCTTTCTCTCTGGCAAGGCAAGGCTGTATCGCTCTCTCTCTCTGTTTGTCTGTCTCTCTCTCAGACAGCCACCCTTGCCTTGCCAATCTGTGTCTTTCTCCCTGTCTGTCTGTCTGTCTCTCTAGAAAGGCAAGGCTGGCTCTCTGTCTCTATCTCTGGCAAGGCAAGCCTGGCTTTCTGAATCTCACTCAATTTCTGTCTGTCTATCTCTCAGAGAGCCTGCCTTGCCTTGCCAATCTGTGTCTCTCTCGCTGTCTGTCTGTCTCTCTGGCAAGGCAAGGCTGGCTCTCTGGCTCTCTCTCTGTCTGTCTGTCTGTCTCTAAGGCAAGGCAGGGCTGGCACTCTGTCTCTCTCTATCTCTGTCTGTCTGTCTCTCAGAGAACCAGCCTTGCCTTGCCAATCTGTGTCTCTCTCGCTGCCTGTCTGTCTCTCCTGCAAGGCAAGGCTGTTCTCTGTCTCTCTCTCTGGGAAGACAAGGCTGGCCCTCTGTCTCTTTGTCTGTCGGTAGTCTCTTTGTTTCTAAGGCAAGGCCGGGCTGGCTCTCTGTCTCTCTCTCTCTCTCTCTCTCTCTCTCTGTATGTCTGTCTCTCAGAGAGCTAGGTTTGCCTTGCCAATCTGTGTCTCTGTGGCTCTCTGTATGTCTCTCTCCAAGGCCAGGCTGGATCTCTGTCTCTGTCTCTGGCAAGGCAAGGCAAGTCTGGTTCTCTGTCTCTCTCTCTGTCTGTCTGTCCCTCTGTGAGCCAGCCTTGCCCTGCCAATCTGTGTCTCTCAGGCTATCGTTCTATCTGACAAGGCAAGGCTGACTCTCTGGCTCTATCTCAGGAAAGGCAAGGCTGACTCGCTGACTCTCACTCTGTCTCTTAGAGAACCAGCCTTGCATTAGGAATCTGTGTTTCTCTCGTTTTCCTTCCATCTGGCAAGGTAATGCTGTCTCTCAGTCTTTCTCTCTGGCAAGGCAAGGCTGGCTTTCTGAATCTCACTCAATTTCTGTCTGTCTGTCTCTCAGAGAGCCTGCCTTGCCAATCTGTGTCTCTCTCGCTGTCTCTCTCTCTGGCAAGGCAAGGCTGGCTCTCTGACTCTCTCTCTGTCTTTCTGTCTCTCAGAGAGACAGCCTTGCCTTGACAATCTGTGTGTCTGTTGCTGTCTGTCGCTCTTTCTCTAGCAAGGCAAGGCTGGCTCTCTGTCTCTATATCTGGCAAGGCAAGGCAGGCTCTCTGACTCTGACTCTGTCTGGCTCTCTCTCTCTAAGGCAAGGCAAGGCTGGCTCTCTGTCTCTCTCAGAGTCTCTCTCTCTCTCTCTCTCTCTCTCTCTCTCTCTCTCTCTCTCTCTCTCTCTCTGTCTATAAGAGAGCCAGCCTTGCCTTGCGAATCTGTGTCTTTCTTGCTGTGCTTTTGTCTCTGGCAAGGCAAGGCTTTCTCTCTGTCTCTCTCTCACACATGGCATGCGGGCTCTAAGACTCTCAATCTGTCTGCTGTCTCTCTCTTTAAGGCAGGGCAAGGCTGTCTCTCTGACTCTCTCTCTGTCTTTATGTCTCTCAGACAGACAGCCTTGCCTTGACAATCTGTGTGTCTGTTGCTGTCTGTCTCTCTCTCTCTAAGGCAAGGCAAGGCTGGCTCTCTCTGTCTGTCTGTCTCTCTCTCTCTCTCTCTCTCTCTCTCTCTCTCTCTGTCTCTCTCTGTCTATCAGAGAGCCAGCCTTGACTTGCCAATTTGTGTATCTCTCGCTCTCTGTCTCTATCTGGGAAGGGATGGCTGGCTCTCTTTCTCTTTCTCTGGCAAGGCAAGGCTGACTTCTGTCTCCTACTCTGTCTGTCTTTCTGTCTGCCTCTAAGGAATGGCAATGCAAGGCTGGATCTCTCTCTCTCTCTCTCTCTCTCTCTCTGTTCGTCTGTCTCTCAGACAGCCTTGCCTTGCCTTGCCAATCTGTGTCTCTCTCGCTCTCTGTCTGTCTCTCTGGAAAGGCAAGGCTGCTTGTCTGTCTCTCTCTCTGGCAAGGCAAGCCTGGCTTTCTGACTCTCACTCAATTTCTTTTTGTCTGTCTCTCAGAGAGCCAGCCTTTCCCTGCCAATCTGTGTCTCTCTGGCTATCGTTCTGTCTGACAAGGCAAGTCTGGCTCTCTGTCTCTCACTCTGTCTGTCTGTCTGTCTCTAAGGCAAGGCAGGGCTGTTGCTCTGTCATTCTCTCTCTGAAAGGCTAGGCTGGCTCTCTGTCTCTCTCTCTGTCTGTCTGTCCCTCTGTGAGCCAGCCTTGCCCTGCCAATCTGTGTCTCTCGGTCTATCGTTCTGTCTGACAAGGCAGGGCTGACTCTCTGGCTCTATCTCAGGAAAGGCAAGGCTGACTCGCTGACTCTCACTCTGTCTCTTAGAGAACCAGCCTTGCCTTAGGAATCTGTGTCTCTCTTGCTGTCCTTCTGTCTGACAAGGTGATGCTGGCTCTCTGGCTCTATCTCTGGCAAGGCAAGTCTGGCTTTCTGACTCTCACTTACTCTCTGTCTTTCTGTCTTACAGAGAGCCAGCCTTGCCTTGACATTCTGTGTCTCTCTCGCAGTCTGTCTGTCTGGCTGGCAAGGCAAGACTGGCTTTCTGTCACTCTGTCTGTATGGCAAGGCAAGGCTGGCTCTCTGTTTCTCTCTCTGTCTCTCTCTGTCTCTCTCTGTCTCTCTCTCTCTGTCTCCCTCTCAGACAGCCACCCTAGCCTTGCAAGTCTGTGTCCTCTTGCTATCTGTCTCTCTGGCAAGGAAAGGCTGGCTCTCTGTCTCCATCTCTAGCAAGGCAAGGCTGACTCTCTGGCTCTCACTTTGTTTGTCTCTTAGAGAGCAAGCCTTGCCTTGCCAATCTGTCTAACTCACTGTCCTTCTGTCTTGCAAGGTAATGCTGGCTCTCTGGCTCTATCTCTGGCAAGGCAAGCCTGGCTTTCTGACTCTCACTTTCTCTCTTTCTTTCTGTCTCACAGAGAACCAGCCTTGCCTTGACATTCTGTGTCTCTCCTGCAGTCTGTTTGTCTGTCTGGCAAGGCAAGGCTGGCTCTCTGTCCCTCACTCTGTCTGTCTGTCTATCTCTCTGCAAGGCAAGGCTGGATCTCTCTCTCTCCCTGTTTGTCTGTTTCTCTCTCAGACAGCCCTCCTTGCCTTGCCAATCTGTGTCTCTCTCGTTCTCTGTCTGTCTCTCTGGAAAGGCAAGGCTGGCTCTCTGTCTTTATCCCTGGCAAGGCAAGCCTGGCTTTCTGACTATCACTCAATTTCTGTCTGTCTGTCTCTCAGAGAGCCAGCCTTGGCTTGCCAATCTGTGTCTCTCTCGCTGTCTGTCTGTCTCTATGGCAAGGCAAGGCTGGCTCTCTATCTCTCACTCTGTCTGTCTATCTGTCTCTAAGCAAGGCAGAACTGGCGCTCTCCCTCTCTCTATCTCTGTTTGTCTGTCTCTATGAAAACCAGCCTTGCCTTGCCAATCTCTGTCTCTCTCGCTGTCTCACTGTCTGTCTCTCTGGCAAGGCAAGGCTGCCCTCTCTCTCTTAGTCTGTCGGTAGTCTCTTTGTTTTTAAGGCAAGGCAGGGCTGGCTCTCTGTCTCTCCCTCTCTCTCTCTCTTTATGTCTGTCTCTCAGAGAGCTAGGTTTGCCTTGCCAAACTGTGTCTCTCTTGCTGTCTGTCTCTCTCTCTGGCAAGGCAAGGCTGGATCTCTGTCTCTGTCTCTAAGGCAAGAGAAGTCTGGCTCTCTGTCTGTCACTCTGTCTGTCTATCTGTCTCTAAGGCAAGGCAAGGCTGCCTTTCTATCTGTCTCTCTGAGAAGGCAAGGCTGGATCTCTGTCTGTCTCTCTGTGTCTGTCTGTCCCTCTGTGAGCCAGCCTTGCCCTGCCAATCTGTGTCTATCGGGCTATCGTTCTTTCTGACAAGACAAGGCTGACTCTCTGGCTCTATCTCAGGAAAGGCAAGGCTGACTCGCTGACTCTCACACTGTCTCTTAGAGAGCCAGCCTTGCATTAGGAATCTGTATCTCTCTCGCTGTCCTTCTGTCTGGCAAGGTAATGCTGGCTCTCTGGCTCTATCTCTGGAAAGAAAGCCCGCCATTCTGACTTTCACTTTCTCTCTGTCTTTCTGTCTCACAGAGAGCCAGCCGTGCCTTGACATTCTGTGTCTCTCTCGCAGTCTGTCTGCCTGGCTGGCAAGGCAAGGCTGGCTCTCCGTCTCTCTCTCTCTCTCTGGCAATGCAAGTCTGGTTCTATGTATCTCACTCTGTCTGTCAGTCCCTCTGGCAAGGCAAGGCTCGATCTCTGTCTCTCTCTGTTTGTCTGTCTCTCTCTCAGACAGCCACCCTTGTGTTGCCAATCTGTGTCCTCTTGCTGTCTGTCTCTCTGGCAAGGCAAGGCTGGCTCTATGGCTCTCGCTCTCTGGAAAGGCAAGGCTGGCTCTCAGTCTCTCACTCTGTCTGTCTGTCTGTCTCTAAGGCAAGGCAGAGCTGGCACTCTGTCTCTCTCTATCTCTGTCTGTCTGTCTCTCAGAAAACCAGCCTTGCCTTGCGAATCTGTGTCTCTCTTGCTGTCTCTCAGTCTTTCTCTCTGGCAAGGCAAGGTTGTTCTCTGTCTCTCTCTCGGGCAAGAAAAGCCTGTCCCTCTGTCTCAAGCCTGTCGGTATTCTCTTTATTTCTAAGGCAAGGCTGGGCTGGCTCTCTGTCTCTATGTCTCTCTGTCTCTCTGTCTCTCTCTCTCTCTCTCTCTCTCTGTATGTCTGTCTCTCAGAGAGCTAGGTTTGCCTTGCCAATCTGTGTCTCTCTGGCTCTCTGTATGTCTCTCTCCAAGGCCAGGCTGGATCTCTGTCTCTGTCTCTGGCAAGGCAAGTCTGGCTCTCTGTCTCTCTCTCTGTCTGTCTGTCCCTCTGTGAGCCAGCCTTGCCCTGCCAATCTGTGTCTCTCGGTCTATCGTTCTGTCTGACAAGGCAAGGTTGACTCTCTGGCTCTATCTCAGGAAAGGCAAGGCTGACTCGCTGACTCTCACTCTGTCTCTTAGAGAACCAGCCTTGCATTAGGAATCTGTGTTTCTCTCATTTTCCTTCTGTCTGGCAAGGTAATGCTGGCTCTCTGGCTCTATCTCTGGAAAGACAAGCCCGCCATTCTGACTTTCACTTTCTCTCTGTCTTTCTGTCTCACAGAGAGCCAGCCTTGCCTTGACATTCTGTGTCTCTCTCGCAGTCTGTCTATCTGGCAATGCAAGGCTGGCTCTCTGTCTCTCTCTTTCTGTGGCAAGCCAAGACTGGCTCTATGTCTCTGTCTGTCTGTCTGTCTCTCTGGCAAGGCAAGGCTGGATCTCTGTCTCTCTCTGTTTGTCTGTCTCTCTCTCAGACAGCCACCCTTGTGTTGCCAATCTGTGTCCTCTTGCTGTCTGTCTCCCTGGCAAGGCAAGGCTGGCTCTCTGTCTCTATTTCTAGGAAGGCAAGGCTGACTCTCTGGCTCTCACTCTGTTTGTCTCTCAGAGAGCCAGCCTTGCCTTGCGAATCTGTCTATCTCGCTGTCCTTCCAACTTGCAAGGTAATGCTGGCTCTATGGCTCTATCTCTGGCAAGGCAAGGCTGGCTTTCTGACTCTCACTCTCTCTCTCTGTCTGTCTCTCAGAGAGCCAGCCTTGCCTTGCCAATGTGTCTCTCTCGCTGTCTGGCTGGCTTGCCTGCTGGAGAGGCAAGGCTGTCTCTCTGTCTCTCTCTCTCTGGTCAGGCAAGGCTGGCTCTCTGTCCCTCACTCTGTCTGTCTGTCTTTCTCTCTGGCAAGGCAAGGCTGTATCGCTCTCTCTCTCTGTTTGTCTGTCTCTCTCTCAGACAGCCACCCTTGCCTTGCCAATCTGTGTCTTTCTCCCTGTCTCTCTGTCTGTCTCTCTAGAAAGGCAAGGCTGGCTCTCTGTCTCTATCTCTGGCAAGGCAAGCCTGGCTTTCTGAATCTCACTCAATTTCTGTCTGTCTATCTCTCAGAGAGCCTGCCTTGCCTTGCCAATCTGTGTCTCTCTCGCTGTCTGTCTGTCTCTCTGGCAAGGCAAGGCTGGCTCTCTGGCTCTCTCTCTGTCTGTCTGTCTGTCTCTAAGGCAAGGCAGGGCTGGCACTCTGTCTCTCTCTATCTCTGTCTGTCTGTCTCTCAGAGAACCAGCCTTGCCTTGCCAATCTGTGTCTCTCTCGCTGCCTGTCTGTCTCTCCTGCAAGGCAAGGCTGTTCTCTGTCTCTCTCTCTGGGAAGACAAGGCTGGCCCTCTGTCTCTTTGTCTGTCGGTAGTCTCTTTGTTTCTAAGGCAAGGCCGGGCTGGCTCTCTGTCTCTCTCTCTCTCTCTCTCTCTCTCTCTGTATGTCTGTCTCTCAGAGAGCTAGGTTTGCCTTGCCAATCTGTGTCTCTGTGGCTCTCTGTATGTCTCTCTCCAAGGCCAGGCTGGATCTCTGTCTCTGTCTCTGGCAAGGCAAGGCAAGTCTGGTTCTCTGTCTCTCTCTCTGTCTGTCTGTCCCTCTGTGAGCCAGCCTTGCCCTGCCAATCTGTGTCTCTCAGGCTATCGTTCTATCTGACAAGGCAAGGCTGACTCTCTGGCTCTATCTCAGGAAAGGCAAGGCTGACTCGCTGACTCTCACTCTGTCTCTTAGAGAACTAGCCTTGCATTAGGAATCTGTGTTTCTCTCGTTTTCCTTCCATCTGGCAAGGTAATGCTGTCTCTCAGTCTTTCTCTCTGGCAAGGCAAGGCTGGCTTTCTGAATCTCACTCAATTTCTGTCTGTCTGTCTCTCAGAGAGCCTGCCTTGCCAATCTGTGTCTCTCTCGCTGTCTCTCTCTCTGGCAAGGCAAGGCTGGCTCTCTGACTCTCTCTCTGTCTTTCTGTCTCTCAGAGAGACAGCCTTGCCTTGACAATCTGTGTGTCTGTTGCTGTCTGTCGCTCTTTCTCTAGCAAGGCAAGGCTGGCTCTCTGTCTCTATATCTGGCAAGGCAAGGCAGGCTCTCTGACTCTGACTCTGTCTGGCTCTCTCTCTCTAAGGCAAGGCAAGGCTGGCTCTCTGTCTCTCTCAGAGTCTCTCTCTCTCTCTCTCTCTCTCTCTCTCTCTCTCTCTCTCTCTCTGTCTATAAGAGAGCCAGCCTTGCCTTGCGAATCTGTGTCTTTCTTGCTGTGCTTTTGTCTCTGGCAAGGCAAGGCTTTCTCTCTGTCTCTCTCTCACACATGGCATGCGGGCTCTAAGACTCTCAATCTGTCTGCTGTCTCTCTCTTTAAGGCAGGGCAAGGCTGTCTCTCTGACTCTCTCTCTGTCTTTATGTCTCTCAGACAGACAGCCTTGCCTTGACAATCTGTGTGTCTGTTGCTGTCTGTCTCTCTCTCTCTAAGGCAAGGCAAGGCTGGCTCTCTCTGTCTGTCTGTCTGTCTCTCTCTCTCTCTCTCTCTCTCTCTCTCTCTCTCTCTGTCTCTCTCTGTCTATCAGAGAGCCAGCCTTGACTTGCCAATTTGTGTATCTCTCGCTCTCTGTCTCTATCTGGGAAGGGATGGCTGGCTCTCTTTCTCTTTCTCTGGCAAGGCAAGGCTGACTTCTGTCTCCTACTCTGTCTGTCTTTCTGTCTGCCTCTAAGGAATGGCAATGCAAGGCTGGATCTCTCTCTCTCTCTCTCTCTCTCTCTCTCTGTTCGTCTGTCTCTCAGAGAGCTAGCCTTGTCTTGCCAATCTGTGTCTCTCTCACTTTCTGTCTGTCTGGCAGGGCAATGCTGACTTTCTTTCTCTCTCTCTGGCAAGGCAAGGCTGGCTCTCTGTTTCAATCTCTGTTATGGCATGGCTGGCACTCTGACTCTCAGTCTGTCTGTCCATCTCTCAGAGAGCCTGCATTGCTTTGCCAATCTGCATCTCTGTCACTGTCTGTCTCTCAGGCAAGGCAAGACTGACTCAATGTCTCTCTCTGTCTCAGAGTAACAGGCTTGCCTTGCCAATCTGTGTCTCTCTCGCTGTCCTTCTGTCTCTCCAAGGCGAGGCTGGCTCTCGGGCTCTCACTCTGTCTGTTGTCGGTCTCTAAGGCAAGGCAAGACTGGCTATCAGTCTTTCTCTCTCTGTATGTCTTCTCTCAGAGAGCCAACCTTGCCATGCCTATCTCTGTCTCTCTCGCAGTCTGTCTCTGTCTCTCAGGCAAGGCAAAGCAGTCTCCCTCTCTCTCTGGAACGGCAAGGCTGGCTCTCTGAATATAACTCTGTGTTCTGTCTGTCTCTAAGGCAAGGCAGTGGTGGCTCTCTCTGTCTCTCTGTCTGTCTGTCTGTCTCTCAGAGTGCCAGCCTTTCCTTGCCAATCTGTGTCTCTCTCGCTGTGTATCTGTCTTTCTGGCAAGGCAAGGCTGTTTCTCTGGCTCTCTCTCTGGCAAGACAAGCTGGCTTTTTGTCTCTCAGTATGTCGGTCTGTCTGTCTAGTGTAATAAAGTCAGTGCAGGCACTCTGTCTCTCTCTATCTCTGTATGTCTGTTTCTCCGAGTGCCAGCCTTCCCTTGCCAATCTGTGTCTCTCTCACTCTGTCCCTCTCTCTCTGGGAAGGCAAGGCTGGCTCTCTGTCTCTATCTCTGGCAAGGCAATGCTGGGTCTCTGACTTTAAATCTGTCTGTCTATCTGTCTCTAAGGCAAAGATTGGTGGCTCTCTGTCTCTCTCTCTCTCTGTCTGTCTGTCTTTCTGAGAACCAGCCTTGCCTTGCCAAATTGTGTATCTCTCGCTGTCATTCTCTCTATGCAAAGCAAGGCTGTCTCTCTGTCTCTCTTTCCGACAAGTCAAGGTTGGCTCTCTGGCTCTCTCTCTGACATTGAAGCTTGGCTCTCTGTCTCTCTCTCTCTGTCTGTCTGTCTCTCAGAGGGCCAGCTTTGCCTTGCGAATCTGTGACTCTCTCGCTATCCGTCTGTCTGGCTGGCAAGGCAAGACTGTCACTCTGACTCTCACTCTGTCTGTCTAACTCTCAGATAGCCAGCCTTGCCTTGACAGATTGTGTCTCTCAGGCAAGGCAAGGCTTGCTCGCTGTCTCTCTCTCTGGCAAGGCAAGGCTGGCTAGCTGTCTCTCACTCTGTCTATCTTTCTCTAAGGCAAGGCAAGGCTGGCTCTCTGTCTCTCACTCTGTCTGTCTATCTTTCTGTAAGGCAAGGCAAGGCTGGCTCTCTGTCTCTCTCTCTTTTTCTGTCTGTCTCTCAGAGAGCCCAAATTGCCTTGAAAATCTGTGTCTCTCTTACTGTCTGTCTCTCTCTTTCTGGCAAGGGATTGTGGACTCTCTCTCTCTTTCTCTGGCAAGGCAAGGCTACCTCTCTGACTCTCACTCTGTCTGTCTCTCTGTATCTAAGACAAGACAACGCTGGCTCTCTGTCTCTTTTTTCTCTCTGTCTGTTTGTCTATCAGAGGGCCAGCTTTGCCTTGCCAATCTGTGTCTGTGTTACTGGCTGTATCTCTATCTGGTAAGGCAAGGCTGGCTCTCTGTCTCTCTGGCAAGGCAAGGCTTACTCTCTGTCTCTCTCTCTCTCACAATGCATGCTGGCTCTAAGCCTCTCAATCTGTCTGCTGTCTCTCTCTCTCTCTAAGGCAGGGCAAGGCTGCCTCTCTGACACTCTCTCTTCTTTCTGTCTCTGAGAGAGACAGCCTTGCCTTGAAAATCTGTGTGTCTGTTACTGTCTGTCGCTCTTTCTCTAGCAAGGCAAGGCTGGCTCTCTGTCTCTATATCTAGCAAGGCAAGGCAGGCTTTCTAACTCTGACTCTGTCTGTTTCTCTCTCTCTAAGGCAAGGCAAGTCTGGCCCTCTGTCTCTGTCTCTATCTCTGTCTCTCTCTCTCTTTGTCTCTCTCTCTCTCTCTCTATCCCTTTCTCTCTTTCTCTATTAGAGAGCCAGCCTTGCCTTGCCAATCTGTGTCTTACTGTCTGCCTGTCTCTCGGGCAAGGCAAGGCTGGCTCTCTGTCTTTCTCTCTGGCAAGGCAATGCTGCCTCTCTTTGTCTCTCTATCTCGCTGTCTTTCAGTAAATCAGAGAGGCAGCCTTGCTTTGTCATTCTGTTTCTCTCGCTGGCTGTCCTTCTATCTTGCGAGGCAAGGTTGGCTCTCTTTCTATCTCTGGCAAGGCACGTTTGGCTCTCTAACTCTCATCTCTAACAAGGCAAGGCTGGCTCTCTCTGTCTCTAACTCTGTCTGTCTGTCTCTCAGAGAGAGAGAGCCTTGACTTGCCAATCTGTCTCTCTCCCGCTGTCTGTCTCTCTGTAAAGCAAGGCTAGCTCATCGTCTCTCCCTCGTCTGTCTGTCTGCCTGTCTCTCAAGAGCCTGCCTTGCCTTGCCAATCTGTGTCTTTCTTGCTTGTCCTTTTGTCTCTGGCAAGGCAAGGCTGGCTCTCTGACTCTCACTCTCTCTCTCTGTCTCTCAGCGAGACAGCCTTGTGTTGCCTATCTGTGTCTCTCACTCTGTCTGTCTGTCTCTATGGCAAGGAAAATCTGGCTGTCTGTCTCTCTTTCTGTCAAGGCAATGCAGGTGCTCTTGCTCTCACTCTGTCTATCTGTCTCTCTGGCAAGTCAAGGCTGGCGCTCTCTCTCTCTCTCTCTCTCTTTCTCCTTCTCTCTCTCTCTCTTTCTCTCTCTTTCTCTCTCTCTCTCTCTTTGTCTGTCTCTCAGAGAGCCAGACGTGCCTTGCTAATCTGTGTCTCTCTCGCTGTCTGACTCTCTGTCTGGCAAGGCAAGGCAAGCTCTCTGTCTCTCTCTGGCAAGGCAAGGTTGGCTTTCTGTCTCTCACTCTGTCTATCTCTCTGGCAAGGCAAGGCTGTCTCTCTCTCTGTGTCTCTTTCTCTCTCTCTCTCTCTCTCTCTCTCCCTCTCTCTCTTTGTTGGTAGGCCTCTCAGAAAGTCGGCCTTGCCTTACTAATCTGCGTCTCTCTTTCTGTGTCTGCCTCTCTCTGGCAAGGCAAATCTGGCTCTCTGTCTCTCTTTCTGTCAAGGCAAGCCAGGCTCTCTGACTCTCACTCTGTCTGTATGTCTCTCTTAGAGCCTGCCTTGCCTTGCCAAACTTTGTTCTCACTCTGACTCTCTCTCTCTCTCTAACGCAAGGCAAGGCTGGCTCCCTGTCTCTCTCTCTCTGGCAAGGCAAAGCTGGATCTCTGTCTCTACTCTCTTCCTGTCTGACTCTCAGAGAGCCAGGCTTGCCTTGAGAATCTGTCTGTCTCGCTGTCATTCTGTCTCTCTGGAAAGGCAAGGTTGGCTCTCTGTCTTTCTCTCTGGCAAGGCAAGGGTGGCTCTCTTTCTGTGTCTCTGTCTGTCATCTGTCTCTAAGGCAAGGCAAGGCTGGTGCTCTGTCTCTCTCTGTCTCATCTGTCTCTCAGAGACCAGCCTTGCTCCGCTAATCTGTGTCTCTCTCACAGTCCTTCTGTCTGGCAAGGCAAGGCTGGCTCTCTGTCTCTCTCTCTCTCTGGTCAGGCAAGGCTGGCTCTCTGTCCCTCACTCTGTCTGTCTGTCTGTCTCTCTGGCAAGCCAAGGCTGGATTTCTCTTTCTCTCTGTTTGTCTGTCTCTCTCTCAGACAGCCACCCTTGCCTTGCCAATCTGTGTCTCTCTCACTCTCTGTCTGTCTCTCTGGAAAGGCAAGGCTGGCTCTATGTCTCTCTCTCTGGCAAGGCAAAGCCTGGTTTTCTGACTCTCACTCAATTTCTGTCTGTCTCTCAGAGAGCCAGCCTTGGCTTGCCAATCTGTGTCTCTCTCGCTGTCTGTCTGTTTCTCTGGCAAGGCAAGGCTGACTCTCTGTCTCTATATCTGGCAAGGCAAGCCTGGCTTTCTGACTCTCACTCTCTCTCTGTCTCTCAGTCTGTCTCTCAGAAAGACAGCCTTGCCTTGCGAATCTGTGTCTCTCTCACTGTCTGTCTGTCTCTCTGGCAAGGCAAGGCTGGCTCTCTGTCTCTCAGTCTGTCGGTAGTCTGTTTTTCTCTAAGACAAGGCAGGGCTGACTCTCTCTCTCTCTCTCTCTCTCTCTCTATGTCTGTCTCTCAGAGGCAAACCTTGCCTTGACAATCTGTGTCTCTCTCGCAGTCTGTCTGCCTGGCTGGTAAGGCAAGCCTGTCTCTCTGTCTCTTGTCTATCTCTGTCTCAGTCTCTCTCTCTCTCTCTGTTCGTCTGTCTCTCAGAGAGCCAGCCTTGCCTTGCCAATCTGTGTCTCTCTTGCTGTCCTTCTGTCTCTGGCAAGGCGAGGATGAGTCTTTGGCTCTCACTCTGTCTTTTGTCTGTTTCTAAGGCAAGGCTAGGATGCCTATCCGTCTCTCTCTCTCTCACTCTCTGTATGTCTGTCTCTCAGAGAGCCAACCTTGTCATGGTATCTCTCTCTGTCTTTGCTGTCTGTCTTTCTCTGGCAAGGCAATGCTGGCTCTCTTTCTCACTCTATCTGTCTGTCTGTCACTCAGAGAGCCAGCATTGCCTTGCCAATCTGTGTCTCTCTTGCTGTCTGTCTCTCTCTCTCTGGCAAGGGAAGACTGGCACTATGACTCTAAATCTGTCTGTCTGTGTATCTGAGCGCCAGCCTTGCCTTGACAATCTGTGTCTCTCTCGCTGTCCTTCTGTCTGACAAGGCAAGGCTGGCTCTCTGGCTCTATATCTGGCGAGGCCAGGCTGACTCTCTGACTCTCACTCTGTCTGTCTCTCTCTCTGTCTAAGGCAAGGCAAGGTTGGCTCTCTGTCTTTCTCTCTGGCAAGGCAAGGGTGGCTCTCTTTCTGTGTCTCTGTCTGTCATCTGTCTCTAAGGCAAGGCAAGGCTGGTGCTCTGTCTCTCTCTGTCTCATCTGTCTCTCAGAGACCAGCCTTGCTCCGCTAATCTGTGTCTCTCTCACAGTCCTTCTGTCTGGCAAGGCAAGGCTGGCTCTCTGTCTCTCTCTCTCTCTGGTCAGGCAAGGCTGGCTCTCTGTCCCTCACTCTGTCTGTCTGTCTGTCTCTCTGGCAAGCCAAGGCTGGATTTCTCTTTCTCTCTGTTTGTCAGTCTCTCTCTCTCAGACAGCCTTGCCTTGCCTTGCCAATCTGTGTCTCTCTCGCTCTCTGTCTGTCTCTCTGGAAAGGCAAGGCTGCTTGTCTGTCTCTCTCTCTGGCAAGGCAAGCCTGGCTTTCTGACTCTCACTCAATTTCTTTTTGTCTGTCTCTCAGAGAGCCAGCCTTGGCTTGCCAATCTGTGTCTCTCTGGCTATCGTTCTGTCTGACAAGGCAAGTCTGGCTCTCTGTCTCTCACTCTGTCTGTCTGTCTGTCTCTAAGGCAAGGCAGGGCTGTCGCTCTGTCATTCTCTCTCTGAAAGGCTAGGCTGGCTCTCTGTCTCTCTCTCTGTCTGTCTGTCCCTCTGTGAGCCAGCCTTGCCCTGCCAATCTGTGTCTCTCGGTCTATCGTTCTGTCTGACAAGGCAGGGCTGACTCTCTGGCTCTATCTCAGGAAAGGCAAGGCTGACTCGCTGACTCTCACTCTGTCTCTTAGAGAACCAGCCTTGCCTTAGGAATCTGTGTCTCTCTTGCTGTCCTTCTGTCTGACAAGGTGATGCTGGCTCTCTGGCTCTATCTCTGGCAAGGCAAGTCTGGCTTTCTGACTCTCACTTACTCTCTGTCTTTCTGTCTTACAGAGAGCCAGCCTTGCCTTGACATTCTGTGTCTCTCTCGCAGTCTGTCTGGCTGGCAAGGCAAGACTGGCTTTCTGTCACTCTGTCTGTATGGCAAGGCAAGGCTGGCTCTCTGTTTCTCTCTCTGTCTCTCTCTGTCTCTCTCTGTCTCTCTCTCTCTGTCTCCCTCTCAGACAGCCACCCTAGCCTTGCAAGTCTGTGTCCTCTTGCTATCTGTCTCTCTGGCAAGGAAAGGCTGGCTCTCTGTCTCCATCTCTAGCAAGGCAAGGCTGACTCTCTGGCTCTCACTTTGTTTGTCTCTTAGAGAGCAAGCCTTGCCTTGCCAATCTGTCTAACTCACTGTCCTTCTGTCTTGCAAGGTAATGCTGGCTCTCTGGCTCTATCTCTGGCAAGGCAAGCCTGGCTTTCTGACTCTCACTTTCTCTCTTTCTTTCTGTCTCACAGAGAACCAGCCTTGCCTTGACATTCTGTGTCTCTCCTGCAGTCTGTTTGTCTGTCTGGCAAGGCAAGGCTGGCTCTCTGTCCCTCACTCTGTCTGTCTGTCTATCTCTCTGCAAGGCAAGGCTGGATCTCTCTCTCTCCCTGTTTGTCTGTTTCTCTCTCAGACAGCCCTCCTTGCCTTGCCAATCTGTGTCTCTCTCGTTCTCTGTCTGTCTCTCTGGAAAGGCAAGGCTGGCTCTCTGTCTTTATCCCTGGCAAGGCAAGCCTGGCTTTCTGACTATCACTCAATTTCTGTCTGTCTGTCTCTCAGAGAGCCAGCCTTGGCTTGCCAATCTGTGTCTCTCTCGCTGTCTGTCTGTCTCTATGGCAAGGCAAGGCTGGCTCTCTATCTCTCACTCTGTCTGTCTATCTGTCTCTAAGCAAGGCAGAACTGGCGCTCTGTCTCTCTCTATCTCTGTTTGTCTGTCTCTATGAAAACCAGCCTTGCCTTGCCAATCTCTGTCTCTCTCGCTGTCTCACTGTCTGTCTCTCTGGCAAGGCAAGGCTGCCCTCTCTCTCTTAGTCTGTCGGTAGTCTCTTTGTTTTTAAGGCAAGGCAGGGCTGGCTCTCTGTCTCTCCCTCTCTCTCTCTCTTTATGTCTGTCTCTCAGAGAGCTAGGTTTGCCTTGCCAAACTGTGTCTCTCTTGCTGTCTGTCTCTCTCTCTGGCAAGGCAAGGCTGGATCTCTGTCTCTGTCTCTAAGGCAAGAGAAGTCTGGCTCTCTGTCTGTCACTCTGTCTGTCTATCTGTCTCTAAGGCAAGGCAAGGCTGCCTTTCTATCTGTCTCTCTGAGAAGGCAAGGCTGGATCTCTGTCTGTCTCTCTGTGTCTGTCTGTCCCTCTGTGAGCCAGCCTTGCCCTGCCAATCTGTGTCTATCGGGCTATCGTTCTTTCTGACAAGACAAGGCTGACTCTCTGGCTCTATCTCAGGAAAGGCAAGGCTGACTCGCTGACTCTCACACTGTCTCTTAGAGAGCCAGCCTTGCATTAGGAATCTGTATCTCTCTCGCTGTCCTTCTGTCTGGCAAGGTAATGCTGGCTCTCTGGCTCTATCTCTGGAAAGAAAGCCCGCCATTCTGACTTTCACTTTCTCTCTGTCTTTCTGTCTCACAGAGAGCCAGCCGTGCCTTGACATTCTGTGTCTCTCTCGCAGTCTGTCTGCCTGGCTGGCAAGGCAAGGCTGGCTCTCCGTCTCTCTCTCTCTCTCTGGCAATGCAAGTCTGGCTCTATGTATCTCACTCTGTCTGTCAGTCCCTCTGGCAAGGCAAGGCTCGATCTCTGTCTCTCTCTGTTTGTCTGTCTCTCTCTCAGACAGCCACCCTTGTGTTGCCAATCTGTGTCCTCTTGCTGTCTGTCTCTCTGGCAAGGCAAGGCTGGCTCTATGGCTCTCGCTCTCTGGAAAGGCAAGGCCGGCTCTCAGTCTCTCACTCTGTCTGTCTGTCTGTCTCTAAGGCAAGGCAGAGCTGGCACTCTGTCTCTCTCTATCTCTGTCTGTCTGTCTCTCAGAAAACCAGCCTTGCCTTGCGAATCTGTGTCTCTCTTGCTGTCTCTCAGTCTTTCTCTCTGGCAAGGCAAGGTTGTTCTCTGTCTCTCTCTCGGGCAAGAAAAGCCTGTCCCTCTGTCTCAAGCCTGTCGGTATTCTCTTTATTTCTAAGGCAAGGCTGGGCTGGCTCTCTGTCTCTATGTCTCTCTGTCTCTCTGTCTCTCTCTCTCTCTCTCTCTCTCTCTGTATGTCTGTCTCTCAGAGAGCTAGGTTTGCCTTGCCAATCTGTGTCTCTCTGGCTCTCTGTATGTCTCTCTCCAAGGCCAGGCTGGATCTCTGTCTCTGTCTCTGGCAAGGCAAGTCTGGCTCTCTGTCTCTCTCTCTGTCTGTCTGTCCCTCTGTGAGCCAGCCTTGCCCTGCCAATCTGTGTCTCTCGGTCTATCGTTCTGTCTGACAAGGCAAGGTTGACTCTCTGGCTCTATCTCAGGAAAGGCAAGGCTGACTCGCTGACTCTCACACTGTCTCTTAGAGAACCAGCCTTGCATTAGGAATCTGTGTTTCTCTCATTTTCCTTCTGTCTGGCAAGGTAATGCTGGCTCTCTGGCTCTATCTCTGGAAAGACAAGCCCGCCATTCTGACTTTCACTTTCTCTCTGTCTTTCTGTCTCACAGAGAGCCAGCCTTGCCTTGACATTCTGTGTCTCTCTCGCAGTCTGTCTATCTGGCAATGCAAGGCTGGCTCTCTGTCTCTCTCTTTCTGTGGCAAGCCAAGACTGGCTCTATGTCTCTGTCTGTCTGTCTGTCTCTCTGGCAAGGCAAGGCTGGATCTCTGTCTCTCTCTGTTTGTCTGTCTCTCTCTCAGACAGCCACCCTTGTGTTGCCAATCTGTGTCCTCTTGCTGTCTGTCTCCCTGGCAAGGCAAGGCTGGCTCTCTGTCTCTATTTCTAGGAAGGCAAGGCTGACTCTCTGGCTCTCACTCTGTTTGTCTCTCAGAGAGCCAGCCTTGCCTTGCGAATCTGTCTATCTCGCTGTCCTTCCAACTTGCAAGGTAATGCTGGCTCTATGGCTCTATCTCTGGCAAGGCAAGGCTGGCTTTCTGACTCTCACTCTCTCTCTCTGTCTGTCTCTCAGAGAGCCAGCCTTGCCTTGCCAATGTGTCTCTCTCGCTGTCTGGCTGGCTTGCCTGCTGGAGAGGCAAGGCTGTCTCTCTGTCTCTCTCTCTCTGGTCAGGCAAGGCTGGCTCTCTGTCCCTCACTCTGTCTGTCTGTCTTTCTCTCTGGCAAGGCAAGGCTGTATCGCTCTCTCTCTCTGTTTGTCTGTCTCTCTCTCAGACAGCCACCCTTGCCTTGCCAATCTGTGTCTTTCTCCCTGTCTCTCTGTCTGTCTCTCTAGAAAGGCAAGGCTGGCTCTCTGTCTCTATCTCTGGCAAGGCAAGCCTGGCTTTCTGAATCTCACTCAATTTCTGTCTGTCTGTCTCTCAGAGAGCCTGCCTTGCCTTGCCAATCTGTGTCTCTCTCGCTGTCTGTCTGTCTCTCTGGCAAGGCAAGGCTGGCTCTCTGGCTCTCTCTCTGTCTTTCTGTCTGTCTCTAAGGCAAGGCAGGGCTGGCACTCTGTCTCTCTCTATCTCTGTCTGTCTGTCTCTCAGAGAACCAGCCTTGCCTTGCCAATCTGTGTCTCTCTCGCTGCCTGTCTGTCTCTCCTGCAAGGCAAGGCTGTTCTCTGTCTCTCTCTCTGGGAAGACAAGGCTGGCCCTCTGTCTCTTTGTCTGTCGGTAGTCTCTTTGTTTCTAAGGCAAGGCCGGGCTGGCTCTCTGTCTCTCTCTCTCTCTCTCTCTCTCTCTCTGTATGTCTGTCTCTCAGAGAGCTAGGTTTGCCTTGCCAATCTGTGTCTCTGTGGCTCTCTGTATGTCTCTCTCCAAGGCCAGGCTGGATCTCTGTCTCTGTCTCTGGCAAGGCAAGGCAAGTCTGGTTCTCTGTCTCTCTCTCTGTCTGTCTGTCCCTCTGTGAGCCAGCCTTGCCCTGCCAATCTGTGTCTCTCAGGCTATCGTTCTATCTGACAAGGCAAGGCTGACTCTCTGGCTCTATCTCAGGAAAGGCAAGGCTGACTCGCTGACTCTCACTCTGTCTCTTAGAGAACCAGCCTTGCATTAGGAATCTGTGTTTCTCTCGTTTTCCTTCCATCTGGCAAGGTAATGCTGTCTCTCAGTCTTTCTCTCTGGCAAGGCAAGGCTGGCTTTCTGAATCTCACTCAATTTCTGTCTGTCTGTCTCTCAGAGAGCCTGCCTTGCCAATCTGTGTCTCTCTCGCTGTCTCTCTCTCTGGCAAGGCAAGGCTGGCTCTCTGACTCTCTCTCTGTCTTTCTGTCTCTCAGAGAGACAGCCTTGCCTTGACAATCTGTGTGTCTGTTGCTGTCTGTCGCTCTTTCTCTAGCAAGGCAAGGCTGGCTCTCTGTCTCTATATCTGGCAAGGCAAGGCAGGCTCTCTGACTCTGACTCTGTCTGGCTCTCTCTCTCTAAGGCAAGGCAAGGCTGGCTCTCTGTCTCTCTCAGTCTCTCTCTCTCTCTCTCTCTCTCTCTCTGTCTCTCTCTCTCTCTCTCTCTCTCTCTCTCTCTCTCTGTCTGTCTATAAGAGAGCCAGCCTTGCCTTGCGAATCTGTGTCTTTCTTGCTGTGCTTTTGTCTCTGGCAAGGCAAGGCTTTCTCTCTGTCTCTCTCTCACACATGGCATGCGGGCTCTAAGACTCTCAATCTGTCTGCTGTCTCTCTCTTTAAGGCAGGGCAAGGCTGTCTCTCTGACTCTCTCTCTGTCTTTATGTCTCTCAGACAGACAGCCTTGCCTTGACAATCTGTGTGTCTGTTGCTGTCTGTCTCTCTCTCTCTAAGGCAAGGCAAGGCTGGCTCTCTCTGTCTGTCTGTCTCTCTCTCTCTCTCTCTCTCTCTCTCTCTCTGTCTCTCTCTGTCTATCAGAGAGCCAGCCTTGACTTGCCAATTTGTGTATCTCTCGCTCTCTGTCTCTATCTGGGAAGGGATGGCTGGCTCTCTTTCTCTTTCTCTGGCAAGGCAAGGCTGACTTCTGTCTCCTACTCTGTCTGTCTTTCTGTCTGCCTCTAAGGAATGGCAATGCAAGGCTGGATCTCTCTCTCTCTCTCTCTCTCTCTCTGTTCGTCTGTCTCTCAGAGAGCTAGCCTTGTCTTGCCAATCTGTGTCTCTCTCACTTTCTGTCTGTCTGGCAGGGCAATGCTGACTTTCTTTCTCTCTCTCTGGCAAGGCAAGGCTGGCTCTCTGTTTCAATCTCTGTTATGGCATGGCTGGCACTCTGACTCTCAGTCTGTCTGTCCATCTCTCAGAGAGCCTGCATTGCTTTGCCAATCTGCATCTCTGTCACTGTCTGTCTCTCAGGCAAGGCAAGACTGACTCAATGTCTCTCTCTGTCTCAGAGTAACAGGCTTGCCTTGCCAATCTGTGTCTCTCTCGCTGTCCTTCTGTCTCTCCAAGGCGAGGCTGGCTCTCGGGCTCTCACTCTGTCTGTTGTCGGTCTCTAAGGCAAGGCAAGACTGGCTATCAGTCTTTCTCTCTCTGTATGTCTTCTCTCAGAGAGCCAACCTTGCCATGCCTATCTCTGTCTCTCTCGCAGTCTGTCTCTGTCTCTCAGGCAAGGCAAAGCAGTCTCCCTCTCTCTCTGGAACGGCAAGGCTGGCTCTCTGAATATAACTCTGTGTTCTGTCTGTCTCTAAGGCAAGGCAGTGGTGGCTCTCTCTGTCTCTCTGTCTGTCTGTCTGTCTCTCAGAGTGCCAGCCTTTCCTTGCCAATCTGTGTCTCTCTCGCTGTGTATCTGTCTTTCTGGCAAGGCAAGGCTGTTTCTCTGGCTCTCTCTCTGGCAAGACAAGCTGGCTTTTTGTCTCTCAGTATGTCGGTCTGTCTGTCTAGTGTAATAAAGTCAGTGCAGGCACTCTGTCTCTCTCTATCTCTGTATGTCTGTTTCTCCGAGTGCCAGCCTTCCCTTGCCAATCTGTGTCTCTCTCACTCTGTCCCTCTCTCTCTGGGAAGGCAAGGCTGGCTCTCTGTCTCTATCTCTGGCAAGGCAATGCTGGGTCTCTGACTTTAAATCTGTCTGTCTATCTGTCTCTAAGGCAAAGATTGGTGGCTCTCTGTCTCTCTCTCTCTCTGTCTGTCTGTCTTTCTGAGAACCAGCCTTGCCTTGCCAAATTGTGTATCTCTCGCTGTCATTCTCTCTATGCAAAGCAAGGCTGTCTCTCTGTCTCTCTTTCCGACAAGTCAAGGTTGGCTCTCTGGCTCTCTCTCTGACATTGAAGCTTGGCTCTCTGTCTCTCTCTCTCTGTCTGTCTGTCTCTCAGAGGGCCAGCTTTGCCTTGCGAATCTGTGACTCTCTTGCTATCCGTCTGTCTGGCTGGCAAGGCAAGACTGTCACTCTGACTCTCACTCTGTCTGTCTAACTCTCAGATAGCCAGCCTTGCCTTGACAGATTGTGTCTCTCAGGCAAGGCAAGGCTTGCTCGCTGTCTCTCTCTCTGGCAAGGCAAGGCTGGCTAGCTGTCTCTCACTCTGTCTATCTTTCTCTAAGGCAAGGCAAGGCTGGCTCTCTGTCTCTCACTCTGTCTGTCTATCTTTCTGTAAGGCAAGGCAAGGCTGGCTCTCTGTCTCTCTCTCTTTTTCTGTCTGTCTCTCAGAGAGCCCAAATTGCCTTGAAAATCTGTGTCTCTCTTACTGTCTGTCTCTCTCTTTCTGGCAAGGGATTGTGGACTCTCTCTCTCTTTCTCTGGCAAGGCAAGGCTACCTCTCTGACTCTCACTCTGTCTGTCTCTCTGTATCTAAGACAAGACAACGCTGGCTCTCTGTCTCTTTTTTCTCTCTGTCTGTTTGTCTATCAGAGGGCCAGCTTTGCCTTGCCAATCTGTGTCTGTGTTACTGGCTGTATCTCTATCTGGTAAGGCAAGGCTGGCTCTCTGTCTCTCTGGCAAGGCAAGGCTTACTCTCTGTCTCTCTCTCTCTCACAATGCATGCTGGCTCTAAGCCTCTCAATCTGTCTGCTGTCTCTCTCTCTCTCTAAGGCAGGGCAAGGCTGCCTCTCTGACACTCTCTCTTCTTTCTGTCTCTGAGAGAGACAGCCTTGCCTTGAAAATCTGTGTGTCTGTTACTGTCTGTCGCTCTTTCTCTAGCAAGGCAAGGCTGGCTCTCTGTCTCTATATCTAGCAAGGCAAGGCAGGCTTTCTAACTCTGACTCTGTCTGTTTCTCTCTCTCTAAGGCAAGGCAAGTCTGGCCCTCTGTCTCTGTCTCTATCTCTGTCTCTCTCTCTCTTTGTCTCTCTCTCTCTCTCTCTATCCCTTTCTCTCTTTCTCTATTAGAGAGCCAGCCTTGCCTTGCCAATCTGTGTCTTACTGTCTGCCTGTCTCTCGGGCAAGGCAAGGCTGGCTCTCTGTCTTTCTCTCTGGCAAGGCAATGCTGCCTCTCTTTGTCTCTCTATCTCGCTGTCTTTCAGTAAATCAGAGAGGCAGCCTTGCTTTGTCATTCTGTTTCTCTCGCTGGCTGTCCTTCTATCTTGCGAGGCAAGGTTGGCTCTCTTTCTATCTCTGGCAAGGCACGTTTGGCTCTCTAACTCTCATCTCTAACAAGGCAAGGCTGGCTCTCTCTGTCTCTAACTCTGTCTGTCTGTCTCTCAGAGAGAGAGAGCCTTGACTTGCCAATCTGTCTCTCTCCCGCTGTCTGTCTCTCTGTAAAGCAAGGCTAGCTCATCGTCTCTCCCTCGTCTGTCTGTCTGCCTGTCTCTCAAGAGCCTGCCTTGCCTTGCCAATCTGTGTCTTTCTTGCTTGTCCTTTTGTCTCTGGCAAGGCAAGGCTGGCTCTCTGACTCTCACTCTCTCTCTCTGTCTCTCAGCGAGACAGCCTTGTGTTGCCTATCTGTGTCTCTCACTCTGTCTGTCTGTCTCTATGGCAAGGAAAATCTGGCTGTCTGTCTCTCTTTCTGTCAAGGCAATGCAGGTGCTCTTGCTCTCACTCTGTCTATCTGTCTCTCTGGCAAGTCAAGGCTGGCGCTCTCTCTCTCTCTCTCTCTTTCTCCTTCTCTCTCTCTCTCTTTCTCTCTCTTTCTCTCTCTCTCTCTCTTTGTCTGTCTCTCAGAGAGCCAGACGTGCCTTGCTAATCTGTGTCTCTCTCGCTGTCTGACTCTCTGTCTGGCAAGGCAAGGTTGGCTTTCTGTCTCTCACTCTGTCTATCTCTCTGGCAAGGCAAGGCTGTCTCTCTCTCTGTGTCTCTTTCTCTCTCTCTCTCTCTCTCTCTCTCTCTCCCTCTCTCTCTTTGTTGGTAGGCCTCTCAGAAAGTCGGCCTTGCCTTACTAATCTGCGTCTCTCTTTCTGTGTCTGCCTCTCTCTGGCAAGGCAAATCTGGCTCTCTGTCTCTCTTTCTGTCAAGGCAAGCCAGGCTCTCTGACTCTCACTCTGTCTGTATGTCTCTCTTAGAGCCTGCCTTGCCTTGCCAAACTTTGTTCTCACTCTGACTCTCTCTCTCTCTCTAACGCAAGGCAAGGCTGGCTCCCTGTCTCTCTCTCTCTGGCAAGGCAAAGCTGGATCTCTGTCTCTACTCTCTTCCTGTCTGTCTCTCAGAGAGCCAGGCTTGCCTTGAGAATCTGTCTGTCTCGCTGTCATTCTGTCTCTCTGGAAAGGCAAGGTTGGCTCTCTGTCTTTCTCTCTGGCAAGGCAAGGGTGGCTCTCTTTCTGTGTCTCTGTCTGTCATCTGTCTCTAAGGCAAGGCAAGGCTGGTGCTCTGTCTCTCTCTGTCTCATCTGTCTCTCAGAGACCAGCCTTGCTCCGCTAATCTGTGTCTCTCTCACAGTCCTTCTGTCTGGCAAGGCAAGGCTGGCTCTCTGTCTCTCTCTCTCTCTGGTCAGGCAAGGCTGGCTCTCTGTCCCTCACTCTGTCTGTCTGTCTGTCTCTCTGGCAAGCCAAGGCTGGATTTCTCTTTCTCTCTGTTTGTCTGTCTCTCTCTCAGACAGCCACCCTTGCCTTGCCAATCTGTGTCTCTCTCACTCTCTGTCTCTCTGGAAAGGCAAGGCTGGCTCTATGTCTCTCTCTCTGGCAAGGCAAAGCCTGGTTTTCTGACTCTCACTCAATTTCTGTCTGTCTCTCAGAGAGCCAGCCTTGGCTTGCCAATCTGTGTCTCTCTCGCTGTCTGTCTGTTTCTCTGGCAAGGCAAGGCTGACTCTCTGTCTCTATATCTGGCAAGGCAAGCCTGGCTTTCTGACTCTCACTCTCTCTCTGTCTCTCAGTCTGTCTCTCAGAAAGACAGCCTTGCCTTGCGAATCTGTGTCTCTCTCACTGTCTGTCTGTCTCTCTGGAAAGGCAAGGCTGGCTCTCTGTCTCTCTCTCTGGCAAGGCAAGGCTGGCTCTCTGTCTCTCAGTCTGTCGGTAGTCTGTTTTTCTCTAAGACAAGGCAGGGCTGACTCTCTCTCTCTCTCTCTCTCTCTCTCTCTATGTCTGTCTCTCAGAGGCAAACCTTGCCTTGACAATCTGTGTCTCTCTCGCAGTCTGTCTGCCTGGCTGGTAAGGCAAGCCTGTCTCTCTGTCTCTTGTCTATCTCTGTCTCAGTCTCTCTCTCTCTCTCTCTGTTCGTCTGTCTCTCAGAGAGCCAGCCTTGCCTTGCCAATCTGTGTCTCTCTTGCTGTCCTTCTGTCTCTGGCAAGGCGAGGATGAGTCTTTGGCTCTCACTCTGTCTTTTGTCTGTTCTAAGGCAAGGCTAGGATGCCTATCCGTCTCTCTCTCTCTCACTCTCTGTATGTCTGTCTCTCAGAGAGCCAACCTTGTCATGGTATCTCTCTCTGTCTTTGCTGTCTGTCTTTCTCTGGCAAGGCAATGCTGGCTCTCTTTCTCACTCTATCTGTCTGTCTGTCACTCAGAGAGCCAGCATTGCCTTGCCAATCTGTGTCTCTCTTGCTGTCTGTCTCTCTCTCTCTGGCAAGGGAAGACTGGCACTATGACTCTAAATCTGTCTGTCTGTGTATCTGAGCGCCAGCCTTGCCTTGACAATCTGTGTCTCTCTCGCTGTCCTTCTGTCTGACAAGGCAAGGCTGGCTCTCTGGCTCTATATCTGGCGAGGCCAGGCTGACTCTCTGACTCTCACTCTGTCTGTCTCTCTCTCTGTCTAAGGCAAGGCAAGGTTGCTCTCTGTCTTTCTCTCTGGCAAGGCAAGGGTGGCTCTCTTTCTGTGTCTCTGTCTGTCATCTGTCTCTAAGGCAAGGCAAGGCTGGTGCTCTGTCTCTCTCTGTCTCATCTGTCTCTCAGAGACCAGCCTTGCTCCGCTAATCTGTGTCTCTCTCACAGTCCTTCTGTCTGGCAAGGCAAGGCTGGCTCTCTGTCTCTCTCTCTCTCTGGTCAGGCAAGGCTGGCTCTCTGTCCCTCACTCTGTCTGTCTGTCTGTCTCTCTGGCAAGCCAAGGCTGGATTTCTCTTTCTCTCTGTTTGTCAGTCTCTCTCTCTCAGACAGCCTTGCCTTGCCTTGCCAATCTGTGTCTCTCTCGCTCTCTGTCTGTCTCTCTGGAAAGGCAAGGCTGCTTGTCTGTCTCTCTCTCTGGCAAGGCAAGCCTGGCTTTCTGACTCTCACTCAATTTCTTTTTGTCTGTCTCTCAGAGAGCCAGCCTTTCCCTGCCAATCTGTGTCTCTCTGGCTATCGTTCTGTCTGACAAGGCAAGTCTGGCTCTCTGTCTCTCACTCTGTCTGTCTGTCTGTCTCTAAGGCAAGGCAGGGCTGTCGCTCTGTCATTCTCTCTCTGAAAGGCTAGGCTGGCGCTCTCTGTCTCTCTCTCTGTCTGTCTGTCCCTCTGTGAGCCAGCCTTGCCCTGCCAATCTGTGTCTCTCGGTCTATCGTTCTGTCTGACAAGGCAGGGCTGACTCTCTGGCTCTATCTCAGGAAAGGCAAGGCTGACTCGCTGACTCTCACTCTGTCTCTTAGAGAACCAGCCTTGCCTTAGGAATCTGTGTCTCTCTTGCTGTCCTTCTGTCTGACAAGGTGATGCTGGCTCTCTGGCTCTATCTCTGGCAAGGCAAGTCTGGCTTTCTGACTCTCACTTACTCTCTGTCTTTCTGTCTTACAGAGAGCCAGCCTTGCCTTGACATTCTGTGTCTCTCTCGCAGTCTGTCTATCTGGCTGGCAAGGCAAGACTGGCTTTCTGTCACTCTGTCTGTATGGCAAGGCAAGGCTGGCTCTCTGTTTCTCTCTCTGTCTCTCTCTGTCTCTCTCTGTCTCTCTCTCTCTGTCTCCCTCTCAGACAGCCACCCTAGCCTTGCAAGTCTGTGTCCTCTTGCTATCTGTCTCTCTGGCAAGGAAAGGCTGGCTCTCTGTCTCCATCTCTAGCAAGGCAAGGCTGACTCTCTGGCTCTCACTTTGTTTGTCTCTTAGAGAGCAAGCCTTGCCTTGCCAATCTGTCTCTCTCACTGTCCTTCTGTCTTGCAAGGTAATGCTGGCTCTCTGGCTCTATCTCTGGCAAGGCAAGCCTGGCTTTCTGACTCTCACTTTCTCTCTTTCTTTCTGTCTCACAGAGAACCAGCCTTGCCTTGACATTCTGTGTCTCTCCTGCAGTCTGTTTGTCTGTCTGGCAAGGCAAGGCTGGCTCTCTGTCCCTCACTCTGTCTGTCTGTCTATCTCTCTGCAAGGCAAGGCTGGATCTCTCTCTCTCCCTGTTTGTCTGTTTCTCTCTCAGACAGCCCTCCTTGCCTTGCCAATCTGTGTCTCTCTCGTTCTCTGTCTGTCTCTCTGGCAAGGCAAGGCTGGTTCATACTGACTATATACTGGAGAGCGCAAGCCTGGCTTTCTGACTATACTCAATTTCTGTCTGTCTGTCTCTCAGAGAGCCAGCCTTGGCCTTGCCAATCTGTGTCTCTCTCGCTGTCTGTCTGTCTCTATGGCAAGGCAAGGCTGGCTCTCTCTGTCTGTCTATCTGTCTCTAAGCAAGGCAGAACTGGCGCTCTCCCTCTCTCTATCTCTGTTTGTCTGGTCTCTATGAAAACCAGCCTTGCCTTGCCAATCTCTGTCTCTCTCGCTGTCTCACTGTCTGTCTCTCTGGCAAGGCAAGGCTGCCCTCTCTCTCTTAGTCTGTCGGTAGTCTCTTTGTTTTTAAGGCAAGGCAGGGCTGGCTCTCTGTCTCTCCCTCTCTCTCTCTCTTTATGTCTGTCTCTCAGAGAGCTAGGTTTGCCTTGCCAAACTGTGTCTCTCTTGCTGTCTGTCTCTCTCTCTGGCAAGGCAAGGCTGGATCTCTGTCTCTGTCTCTAAGGCAAGAGAAGTCTGGCTCTCTGTCTGTCACTCTGTCTGTCTATCTGTCTCTAAGGCAAGGCAAGGCTGCCTTTCTATCTGTCTCTCTGAGAAGGCAAGGCTGGATCTCTGTCTGTCTCTCTGTGTCTGTCTGTCCCTCTGTGAGCCAGCCTTGCCCTGCCAATCTGTGTCTATCGGGCTATCGTTCTTTCTGACAAGACAAGGCTGACTCTCTGGCTCTATCTCAGGAAAGGCAAGGCTGACTCGCTGACTCTCACACTGTCTCTTAGAGAGCCAGCCTTGCATTAGGAATCTGTATCTCTCTCGCTGTCCTTCTGTCTGGCAAGGTAATGCTGGCTCTCTGGCTCTATCTCTGGAAAGAAAGCCCGCCATTCTGACTTTCACTTTCTCTCTGTCTTTCTGTCTCACAGAGAGCCAGCCGTGCCTTGACATTCTGTGTCTCTCTCGCAGTCTGTCTGCCTGGCTGGCAAGGCAAGGCTGGCTCTCCGTCTCTCTCTCTCTCTCTGGCAATGCAAGTCTGGCTCTATGTATCTCACTCTGTCTGTCAGTCCCTCTGGCAAGGCAAGGCTCGATCTCTGTCTCTCTCTGTTTGTCTGTCTCTCTCTCAGACAGCCACCCTTGTGTTGCCAATCTGTGTCCTCTTGCTGTCTGTCTCTCTGGCAAGGCAAGGCTTGGGCTGGCTCTATGGCTCTCGCTCTCTGGAAAGGCAAGGCCGGCTCTCAGTCTCTCACTCTGTCTGTCTGTCTGTCTCTAAGGCAAGGCAGAGCTGGCACTCTGTCTCTCTCTATCTCTGTCTGTCTGTCTCTCAGAAAACCAGCCTTGCCTTGCGAATCTGTGTCTCTCTTGCTGTCTCTCAGTCTTTCTCTCTAGCAAGGCAAGGTTGTTCTCTGTCTCTCTCTCGGGCAAGAAAAGCCTGTCCCTCTGTCTCAAGCCTGTCGGTATTCTCTTTATTTCTAAGGCAAGGCTGGGCTGGCTCTCTGTCTCTATGTCTCTCTGTCTCTCTGTCTCTCTCTCTCTCTCTCTCTCTCTCTGTATGTCTGTCTCTCAGAGAGCTAGGTTTGCCTTGCCAATCTGTGTCTCTCTGGCTCTCTGTATGTCTCTCTCCAAGGCCAGGCTGGATCTCTGTCTCTGTCTCTGGCAAGGCAAGTCTGGCTCTCTGTCTCTCTCTCTGTCTGTCTGTCCCTCTGTGAGCCAGCCTTGCCCTGCCAATCTGTGTCTCTCGGTCTATCGTTCTGTCTGACAAGGCAAGGTTGACTCTCTGGCTCTATCTCAGGAAAGGCAAGGCTGACTCGCTGACTCTCACTCTGTCTCTTAGAGAACCAGCCTTGCATTAGGAATCTGTGTTTCTCTCATTTTCCTTCTGTCTGGCAAGGTAATGCTGGCTCTCTGGCTCTATCTCTGGAAAGACAAGCCCGCCATTCTGACTTTCACTTTCTCTCTGTCTTTCTGTCTCACAGAGAGCCAGCCTTGCCTTGACATTCTGTGTCTCTCTCGCAGTCTGTCTATCTGGCAATGCAAGGCTGGCTCTCTGTCTCTCTCTTTCTGTGGCAAGCCAAGACTGGCTCTATGTCTCTGTCTGTCTGTCTGTCTCTCTGGCAAGGCAAGGCTGGATCTCTGTCTCTCTCTGTTTGTCTGTCTCTCTCTCAGACAGCCACCCTTGTGTTGCCAATCTGTGTCCTCTTGCTGTCTGTCTCCCTGGCAAGGCAAGGCTGGCTCTCTGTCTCTATTTCTAGGAAGGCAAGGCTGACTCTCTGGCTCTCACTCTGTTTGTCTCTCAGAGAGCCAGCCTTGCCTTGCGAATCTGTCTATCTCGCTGTCCTTCCAACTTGCAAGGTAATGCTGGCTCTATGGCTCTATCTCTGGCAAGGCAAGGCTGGCTTTCTGACTCTCACTCTCTCTCTCTGTCTGTCTCTCAGAGAGCCAGCCTTGCCTTGCCAATGTGTCTCTCTCGCTGTCTGGCTGGCTTGCCTGCTGGAGAGGCAAGGCTGTCTCTCTGTCTCTCTCTCTCTGGTCAGGCAAGGCTGGCTCTCTGTCCCTCACTCTGTCTGTCTGTCTTTCTCTCTGGCAAGGCAAGGCTGTATCGCTCTCTCTCTCTGTTTGTCTGTCTCTCTCTCAGACAGCCACCCTTGCCTTGCCAATCTGTGTCTTTCTCCCTGTCTCTCTGTCTGTCTCTCTAGAAAGGCAAGGCTGGCTCTCTGTCTCTATCTCTGGCAAGGCAAGCCTGGCTTTCTGAATCTCACTCAATTTCTGTCTGTCTGTCTCTCAGAGAGCCTGCCTTGCCTTGCCAATCTGTGTCTCTCTCGCTGTCTGTCTGTCTCTCTGGCAAGGCAAGGCTGGCTCTCTGGCTCTCTCTCTGTCTGTCTGTCTGTCCCTAAGGCAAGGCAGGGCTGGCACTCTGTCTCTCTCTATCTCTGTCTGTCTGTCTCTCAGAGAACCAGCCTTGCCTTGCCAATCTGTGTCTCTCTCGCTGCCTGTCTGTCTCTCCTGCAAGGCAAGGCTGTTCTCTGTCTCTCTCTCTGGGAAGACAAGGCTGGCCCTCTGTCTCTTTGTCTGTCGGTAGTCTCTTTGTTTCTAAGGCAAGGCCGGGCTGGCTCTCTGTCTCTCTCTCTCTCTCTCTCTCTCTCTGTATGTCTGTCTCTCAGAGAGCTAGGTTTGCCTTGCCAATCTGTGTCTCTGTGGCTCTCTGTATGTCTCTCTCCAAGGCCAGGCTGGATCTCTGTCTCTGTCTCTGGCAAGGCAAGGCAAGTCTGGTTCTCTGTCTCTCTCTCTGTCTGTCTGTCCCTCTGTGAGCCAGCCTTGCCCTGCCAATCTGTGTCTCTCAGGCTATCGTTCTATCTGACAAGGCAAGGCTGACTCTCTGGCTCTATCTCAGGAAAGGCAAGGCTGACTCGCTGACTCTCACTCTGTCTCTTAGACAACCAGCCTTGCATTAGGAATCTGTGTTTCTCTCGTTTTCCTTCCATCTGGCAAGGTAATGCTGTCTCTCAGTCTTTCTCTCTGGCAAGGCAAGGCTGGCTTTCTGAATCTCACTCAATTTCTGTCTGTCTGTCTCTCAGAGAGCCTGCCTTGCCAATCTGTGTCTCTCTCGCTGTCTCTCTCTCTGGCAAGGCAAGGCTGGCTCTCTGACTCTCTCTCTGTCTTTCTGTCTCTCAGAGAGACAGCCTTGCCTTGACAATCTGTGTGTCTGTTGCTGTCTGTCGCTCTTTCTCTAGCAAGGCAAGGCTGGCTCTCTGTCTCTATATCTGGCAAGGCAAGGCAGGCTCTCTGACTCTGACTCTGTCTGGCTCTCTCTCTCTAAGGCAAGGCAAGGCTGGCTCTCTGTCTCTCTCAGTCTCTCTCTCTCTCTCTCTCTCTCTCTCTCTCCGTCTCTCTCTCTCTCTCTCTCTCTCTCTCTCTGTCTATAAGAGAGCCAGCCTTGCCTTGCGAATCTGTGTCTTTCTTGCTGTGCTTTTGTCTCTGGCAAGGCAAGGCTTTCTCTCTGTCTCTCTCTCACACATGGCATGCGGGCTCTAAGACTCTCAATCTGTCTGCTGTCTCTCTCTTTAAGGCAGGGCAAGGCTGTCTCTCTGACTCTCTCTCTGTCTTTATGTCTCTCAGACAGACAGCCTTGCCTTGACAATCTGTGTGTCGGTTGCTGTCTGTCTCTCTCTCTCTAAGGCAAGGCAAGGCTGGCTCTCTCTGTCTGTCTGTCTCTCTCTCTCTGTCTATCAGAGAGCCAGCCTTGACTTGCCAATTTGTGTATCTCTCGCTCTCTGTCTCTATCTGGGAAGGGATGGCTGGCTCTCTTTCTCTTTCTCTGGCAAGGCAAGGCTGACTTCTGTCTCCTACTCTGTCTGTCTTTCTGTCTGCCTCTAAGGAATGGCAATGCAAGGCTGGATCTCTCTCTCTCTCTCTCTCTCTCTCTCTCTGTTCGTCTGTCTCTCAGAGAGCTAGCCTTGTCTTGCCAATCTGTGTCTCTCTCACTTTCTGTCTGTCTGGCAGGGCAATGCTGACTTTCTTTCTCTCTCTCTGGCAAGGCAAGGCTGGCTCTCTGTTTCAATCTCTGTTATGGCATGGCTGGCACTCTGACTCTCAGTCTGTCTGTCCATCTCTCAGAGAGCCTGCATTGCTTTGCCAATCTGCATCTCTGTCACTGTCTGTCTCTCAGGCAAGGCAAGACTGACTCAATGTCTCTCTCTGTCTCAGAGTAACAGGCTTGCCTTGCCAATCTGTGTCTCTCTCGCTGTCCTTCTGTCTCTCCAAGGCGAGGCTGGCTCTCGGGCTCTCACTCTGTCTGTTGTCAGTCTCTAAGGCAAGGCAAGACTGGCTATCAGTCTTTCTCTCTCTGTATGTCTTCTCTCAGAGAGCCAACCTTGCCATGCCTATCTCTGTCTCTCTCGCAGTCTGTCTCTGTCTCTCAGGCAAGGCAAAGCAGTCTCCCTCTCTCTCTGGAACGGCAAGGCTGGCTCTCTGAATATAACTCTGTGTTCTGTCTGTCTCTAAGGCAAGGCAGTGGTGGCTCTCTCTGTCTCTCTGTCTGTCTGTCTGTCTCTCAGAGTGCCACCCTTTCCTTGCCAATCTGTGTCTCTCTCGCTGTGTATCTGTCTTTCTGGCAAGGCAAGGCTGTTTCTCTGGCTCTCTCTCTGGCAAGACAAGCTGGCTTTTTGTCTCTCAGTATGTCGGTCTGTCTGTCTAGTGTAATAAAGTCAGTGCAGGCACTCTGTCTCTCTCTATCTCTGTATGTCTGTTTCTCCGAGTGCCAGCCTTCCCTTGCCAATCTGTGTCTCTCTCACTCTGTCCCTCTCTCTCTGGGAAGGCAAGGCTGGCTCTCTGTCTCTATCTCTGGCAAGGCAATGCTGGGTCTCTGACTTTAAATCTGTCTGTCTATCTGTCTCTAAGGCAAAGATTGGTGGCTCTCTGTCTCTCTCTCTCTCTGTCTGTCTGTCTTTCTGAGAACCAGCCTTGCCTTGCCAAATTGTGTATCTCTCGCTGTCATTCTCTCTATGCAAAGTCGCTGTCATTCTCTCTATGCAAAGCAAGGCTGTCTCTCTGTCTCTCTTTCCGACAAGTCAAGGTTGGCTCTCTGGCTCTCTCTCTGACATTGAAGCTTGGCTCTCTGTCTCTCTCTCTCTGTCTGTCTGTCTCTCAGAGGGCCAGCTTTGCCTTGCGAATCTGTGACTCTCTCGCTATCCGTCTGTCTGGCTGGCAAGGCAAGACTGTCACTCTGACTCTCACTCTGTCTGTCTAACTCTCAGATAGCCAGCCTTGCCTTGACAGATTGTGTCTCTCAGGCAAGGCAAGGCTTGCTCGCTGTCTCTCTCTCTGGCAAGGCAAGGCTGGCTAGCTGTCTCTCACTCTGTCTATCTTTCTCTAAGGCAAGGCAAGGCTTGGCTCTCTGTCTCTCACTCTGTCTGTCTATCTTTCTGTAAGGCAAGGCAAGGCTGGCTCTCTGTCTCTCTCTCTTTTTCTGTCTGTCTCTCAGAGAGCCCAAATTGCCTTGAAAATCTGTGTCTCTCTTATCTGTCTTGTCTCTCTCTCTTTCTGGCAAGGGATTGTGGACTCTCTCTCTCTTTCTCTGGCAAGGCAAGGCTACCTCTCTGACTCTCACTCTGTCTGTCTCTCTGTATCTAAGACAAGACAACGCTGGCTCTCTGTCTCTTTTTTCTCTCTGTCTGTTTGTCTATCAGAGGGCCAGCTTTGCCTTGCCAATCTGTGTCTGTGTTACCTGGCTGTATCTCTATCTGGTAAGGCAAGGCTGGCTCTCTGTCTCTCATGGCAAGGCAAGGCTTACTCTCTGTCTCTCTCTCTCTCACACATGCATGCTGGCCTCTAAGCCTCTCAATCTGTCTGCTGTCTCTCTCTCTCTCTAAGGCAGGGCAAGGCTGCCCTCTCTGACACTCTCTCTTCTTTCTGTCTCTGAGAGAGACAGCCTTGCCTTGAAAATCTGTGTGTCTGTTACTGTCTGTCCGCTCTTTCTCTAGCAAGGCAAGGCTGGCTCTCTGTCTCTATACTCTAGCCAGGCAAGGCAGGCTTTCTAACTCTGACTCTGTCTGTTTCTCTCTCTCTAAGGCAAGGCAAGTCTGGCCCTCTGTCTCTGTCTCTATCTCTCGTCTCCTCTCTCTCTTTGTCTCTCTCTCTCTCTCTCTATCCCTTTCTCTCTTTCTCTATTAGAGAGCCAGCCTTGCCTTGCCAATCTTGTGTCTTACTGTCTGCCTGTCTCTCGGGCAAGGCAAGGCTGGCTCTCCTGTCTTTCTCTCTGGCAAGGCAATGCTGCCTCTCTTTGTCTCTCTATCTCGCTGTCTTTCAGTAAATCAGAGAGGGCAGCCTTGCTTTTGTCATTACTGTTTCTCTCGCTGGCTGTCCTTCTATCTTGCGAGGCAAGGTTGGCTCTCTTTTCTATCTCTGGCAAGGCACGTTTGGCTCTCTAACTCTCACTCTCTCTAACAAGGCAAGGCTGGCTCTCTCTGTCTCTAACTCTGTCTGTCTGTCTCTCAGAGAGAGAGAGCCTTGACTTGCCAATCTGTCTCTCTCCCGCTGTCTGTCTCTCTGTAAAGCAAGGCTAGCTCATCGTCTCTCCCTCGTCTGTCTGTCTGCCTGTCTCTCAAGAGCCTGCCTTGCCTTGCCAATCTGTGGTCTTTCTTGCTTGTCCTTTTGTCTCTGGCAAGGCAAGGCTGGCTCTCTGACTCTCACTCTCTCTCTCTGTCTCTCAGCGAGACAGCCTTGTGTTGCCTATCTGTGTCTCTCACTCTGTCTGTCTGTCTCTATGGCAAGGAAAATCTGGCTGTCTGTCTCTCTTTCTGTCAAGGCAATGCAGGTGCTCTTGCTCTCACTACTGTCTATCTGTCTCTCTGGCAAGTCAAGGCTGGCGCTCTCTCTCTCTCTCTCTCTCTCTTTCTCCTTCTCTCTCCTCTCTCTTTCTCTCTCTCTCTCTCTTTGTCTGTCTCTCAGAGAGCCAGACGTGCCTTGCTAATCTGTGTCTCTCTCGCTGTCTGACTCTCTGTCTGGCAAGGCAAGGCAAGCTCTCTGTCTCTCTCTGCAAGGCAAGGTTGGCTTTCTGTCTCTCACTCTGTCTATCTCTCTGGCAAGGCAAGGCTGTCTCTCTCTCTGTGTCTCTTTCTCTTCTCTCTCTCTCTCTCATCCTCTCTCTACTCTCTCTCTCTCTCTCTCTCCCCTCTCTCTCTTTGTCGGTTAGGCCTCTCAGAAAGTCGGCCTTGCCTTACTAATCTGCGTCTCTCTTTCTGTGTCTGCTCTCTCTGGCAAGGGCAAATCTGGCTCTCTGTCTCTCTTTCTGTCAAGGCAAGCCAGGCTCTCTGACTCTCACTCTGTCTGTATGTCTCTCTTAGAGCCTGCCTTGCCTTGCCAAACTTTGGTTCTCACTCTGACTCTCTCTCTCTCTCTAACGCAAGCAAGGCTGGCTCCCTGTCTCTCTCTCTCTGGCAAGGCAAAGCTGGATCTCTGTCTCTACTCTCTTCCTGTCTGTCTCTCAGAGAGCCAGGCTTGCCTTGAGAATCTGTCTGTCTCGCTGTCATTCTGTCTCTCTGGAAAGGCAAGGTTGGCTCTCTGTCTTTCTCTCTGGCAAGGCAAGGGTGGCTCTCTTTCTGTGTCTCTGTCTGTCATCTGTCTCTAAGGCAAGGCAAGGCTGGTGCTCTGTCTCTCTCTGTCTCATCTGTCTCTCAGAGACCAGCCTTGCTCCGCTAATCTGTGTCTCTCTCACAGTCCTTCTGTCTGGCAAGGCAAGGCTGGCTCTCTCTGTCTCTCTCTCTCTCTGGTCAGGCAAGGCTGGCTCTCTGTCCCTCACTCTGTCTGTCTGTCTGTCTCTCTGGCAAGCCAAGGCTGGATTTCTCTTTCTCTCTGTTTGTCTGTCTCTCCTCTCAGACAGCCACCCTTGCCTTGCCAATCTGTGTCTCTCTCACTCTCTGTCTGTCTCTCTGGAAAGGCAAGGCTGGCTCTATGTCTCTCTCTCCTGGCAAGGCAAAGCCTGGTTTTCTGACTCTCACTCAATTTCTGTCTGTCTCTCAGAGAGCCAGCCTTGGCTTGCCAATCTGTGTCTCTCTCGCTGTCTGTCTGTTTCTCTGGCAAGGCAAGGCTGACTCTCTGTCTCTATATCTGGCAAGGCAAGCCTGGCTTTCTGACTCTCACTCTCTCTCTGTCTCTCAGTCTGTCTCTCAGAAAGACAGCCTTGCCTTGCGAATCTGTGTCTCTCTCACTGTCTGTCTGTCTCTCTGGAAAGGCAAGGCTGGCTCTCTGTCTCTCTCTCTGGCAAGGCAAGGCTGGCTCTCTGTCTCTCAGTCTGTCGGTAGTCTGTTTTCTCTCTAAGGACAAGGCAGGGCTGACTCTCTCACTCTCTCTCTCTCTCTCTCTATGTCTGTCTCTCAGAGGCAAACCTTGCCTTGACAATCTGTGTCTCTCTCGCAGTCTGTCTGCCTGGCTGGTAAGGCAAGCCTGTCTCTCTGTCTCTTGTCTATCTCTGTCTCAGTCTCTCTCTCTCTCTCTGTTCTCTGTCTCTCAGAGAGCCAGCCTTGCCTTGCCAATCTGTGTCTCTCTTGCTGTCCTTCTGTCTCTGGCAAGGCGAGGATGAGTCTTTGGCTCTCACTCTGTCTTTTGTCTGTTTCTAAGGCAAGGCTAGGATGCCTATCCGTCTCTCTCTCTCTCACTCTCTGTATGTCTGTCTCTCAGAGAGCCAACCTTGTCATGGTATCTCTCTCTGTCCTTTGCTGTCTGTCTTTCCTCCTGGCAAGGCAATGCTGGCTCTCTTTCTCACTCTATCTGTCTGTCTGTCACTCAGAGAGCCAGCATTGCCTTGCCAATCTGTGTCTCTCTTGCTGTCTGTCTCTCCTCTCTCTGGCAAGGGAAGACTGGCACTATGATTCTAAATCTGTCTGTCTGTGTATCTGAGCGCCAGCCTTGCCTTGACAATCCTGTGTCTCTCTCGCTGTCCTTCTGTCTGACCAAGGCAAGGCTGGCTCTCTGGCTCTATATCTGCGAGGCCCAGGCTGACTCTCTGACTCTCACTCTGTCTGTCTCTCTCTCTGTCTAAGGCACAGGCAAGGTTGGCTCTCTGTCTTTCTCTCTGGCAAGGCAAGGGTGGCTCTCTTTCTGTGTCTCTGTCTGTCATCTGTCTCTAAGGCAAGGCAAGGCTGGTGCTCTGTCTCTCTCTGTCTCATCTGTCTCTCAGAGACCAGCCTTGCTCCGCTAATCTGTGTCTCTCTCACAGTCCTTCTGTCTGGCAAGGCAAGGCTGGCTCTCTGTCTCTCTCTCTCTCTGGTCAGGCAAGGCTGGCTCTCTGTCCCCTCACTCTGTCCTGTCTGTCTGTCTCCTCTGGCAAGCCAAGGCCTGGATTTCTCTTTCTCTCTGTTTGTCAGTCTCTCTCTCTCAGACAGCCTTGCCTTGCCTTGCCCAATCTGTGTCTCTCTCGCTCTCTGTCTGTCTCTCTCTGGAAAGGCAAGGCTGCTTGTCTGTCTCTCTCTCTGGCAAGGCAAGCCTGGCTTTCTGACTCTCACTCAATTTCTTTTTGTCTGTCTCTCAGAGAGCCAGCCCTTTCCCCTGCCAATCTGTGTCTCTCTGGCTATCGTTCTGTCTGACAAGGCAAGTCTGGCTCTCTGTCTCTCACTCTGTCTGTCTGTCTGTCCTCTCTGGCCAAGCAGGGCTGTCGCTCTGTCATTCTCTCTCTGAAAGGCTAGGCTGGCTCTCTGTCTCTCTCTCTGTCTGTCTGTCCCTCTGTGAGCCAGCCTTGCCCTGCCAATCTGTGTCTCTCGGTCTATCGTTCTGTCTGACAAGGCAGGGCTGACTCTCTGGCTCTATCTCAGGAAAGGCAAGGCTGACTCGCTGACTCTCTGCACTCTCACTCTGTCTCTTAGAGAACCAGCCTTGCCTTAGGAATCTGTGTCTCTCTCTGCTGTCCTTCTGTCTGACAGGTGATGCTGGCTCTCTGGCTCTATCTCTGGCAAGGCAAGTCTGGCTTTCTGACTCTCACTTACTCTCTGTCTTTCTGTCTTACAGAGAGCCAGCCTTGCCTTGACAATTCTGTGTCTCTCTCGCAGTCTGTCTGTCTGGCTGGCAAGGCAAGACTGGCTTTCTGTCACTCTGTCTGTATGGCAAGGCAAGGCTGGCTCTCTGTTTCTCTCTCTGTCTCTCTCTGTCTCTCTCTCTCTGTCTCCTCTCAGACAGCCACCCTAGCCTTGCAAGTCTGTGTCCTCTTGCTATCTGTCTCTCTGGCAAGGAAAGGCTGGCTCTCTGTCTCCATCTCCTAGCAAGGCAAGGCTGACTCTCTGGCTCTCACTTTGTTTGTCTCTTAGAGAGCAAGCCCTTGCCTTGCCAATCTGTCTCTCTCACTGTCCTTCTGGTCTTGCAAGGTAATGCTGGCTCTCTGGCTCTATCTCTGGCAAGGCAAGCCTGGCTTTCTGACTCTCACTTCTCTCTTTTCTTTCTGTCTCACAGAGAACCAGCCTTGCCTTGACATTCTGTGTCTCTCCTGCAGTCTGTCTGTCTGTCTGGCAAGGCAAGGCCTGGCTCTCTGTCCCTCACTCTGTCTGTCTATGACAGCCCTCCTTGCCTTGCCAATCTGTGTCTCTCTCGTTCTCTGTCTGTCTCTCTGGAAAGGCAAGGCTGGCTCTCTGTCTTTATCCCTGGCAAGGCAAGCCTGGCTTTCTGACTATCACTCAATTTCTGTCTGTCTGTCTCTCAGAGAGCCAGCCTTGGCTTGCCAATCTGTGTCTCTCTCGCTGTCTGTCTGTCTCTATGGCAAGGCAAGGCTGGCTCTCTATCTCTCACTCTGTCTGTCTATCTGTCTCTAAGCAAGGCAGAACTGGCGCTCTCCCTCTCTCTATCTCTGTTTGTCTGTCTCTATGAAAACCAGCCTTGCCTTGCCAATCTCTGTCTCTCTCGCTGTCTCACTGTCTGTCTCTCTGGCAAGGCAAGGCTGCCCTCTCTCTCTTAGTCTGTCGGTAGTCTCTTTGTTTTTAAGGCAAGGCAGGGCTGGCTCTCTGTCTCTCCCTCTCTCTCTCTCTTTATGTCTGTCTCTCAGAGAGCTAGGTTTGCCTTGCCAAACTGTGTCTCTCTTGCTGTCTGTCTCTCTCTCTGGCAAGGCAAGGCTGGATCTCTGTCTCTGTCTCTAAGGCAAGAGAAGTCTGGCTCTCTGTCTGTCACTCTGTCTGTCTATCTGTCTCTAAGGCAAGGCAAGGCTGCCTTTCTATCTGTCTCTCTGAGAAGGCAAGGCTGGATCTCTGTCTGTCTCTCTGTGTCTGTCTGTCCCTCTGTGAGCCAGCCTTGCCCTGCCAATCTGTGTCTATCGGGCTATCGTTCTTTCTGACAAGACAAGGCTGACTCTCTGGCTCTATCTCAGGAAAGGCAAGGCTGACTCG
The DNA here is from genome assembly GCF_030435755.1 of Ochotona princeps. Lineage (NCBI taxonomy): Eukaryota > Metazoa > Chordata > Mammalia > Lagomorpha > Ochotonidae > Ochotona > Ochotona princeps. Next base: position 46,324 of record NW_026700151.1, read on the forward strand.
CTGACTCTCACACTGTCTCTTAGAGAGCCAGCCTTGCATTAGGAATCTGTATCTCTCTCGCTGTCCTTCTGTCTGGCAAGGTAATGCTGGCTCTCTGGCTCTATCTCTGGAAAGACAAGCCCGCCATTCTGACTTTCACTTTCTCTCTGTCTTTCTGTCTCACAGAGAGCCAGCCGTGCCTTGACATTCTGTGTCTCTCTCGCAGTCTGTCTGCCTGGCTGGCAAGGCAAGGCTGGCTCTCCGTCTCTCTCTCTCTCTCTGGCAATCCAAGTCTGGCTCTATGTATCTCACTCTGTCTGTCAGTCCCTCTGGCAAGGCAAGGCTCGATCTCTGTCTCTCTCTGTTTGTCTGTCTCTCTCTCAGACAGCCACCCTTGTGTGGCCAATCTGTGTCCTCTTGCTGTCTGTCTCTCTGGCAAGGCAAGGCTGGCTCTATGGCTCTCGCTCTCTGGAAAGGAAAGGCTGGCTCTCAGTCTCTCACTCTGTCTGTCTGTCTGTCTCTAAGGCAAGGCAGAGCTGGCACTCTGTCTCTCTCTATCTCTGTCTGTCTGTCTCTCAGAAAACCAGCCTTGCCTTGCGAATCTGTGTCTCTCTTGCTGTCTCTCAGTCTTTCTCTCTGGCAAGGCAAGGTTGTTCTCTGTCTCTCTCTCGGGCAAGAAAAGCCTGTCCCTCTGTCTCAAGCCTGTCGGTATTCTCTTTATTTCTAAGGCAAGGCTGGGCTGGCTCTCTGTCTCTATGTCTCTCTGTCTCTCTGTCTCTCTCTCTCTCTCTCTCTCTCTCTCTGTATGTCTGTCTCTCAGAGAGCTAGGTTTGCCTTGCCAATCTGTGTCTCTCTGGCTCTCTGTATGTCTCTCTCCAAGGCCAGGCTGGATCTCTGTCTCTGTCTCTGGCAAGGCAAGTCTGGCTCTCTGTCTCTCTCTCTGTCTGTCTGTCCCTCTGTGAGCCAGCCTTGCCCTGCCAATCTGTGTCTCTCGGTCTATCGTTCTGTCTGACAAGGCAAGGTTGACTCTCTGGCTCTATCTCAGGAAAGGCAAGGCTGACTCGCTGACTCTCACTCTGTCTCTTAGAGAACCAGCCTTACATTAGGAATCTGTGTTTCTCTCATTTTCCTTCTGTCTGGCAAGGTAATGCTGGCTCTCTGGCTCTATCTCTGGAAAGACAAGCCCGCCATTCTGACTTTCACTTTCTCTCTGTCTTTCTGTCTCACAGAGAGCCAGCCTTGCCTTGACATTCTGTGTCTCTCTCGCAGTCTGTCTATCTGGCAATGCAAGGCTGGCTCTCTGTCTCTCTCTTTCTGTGGCAAGCCAAGACTGGCTCTATGTCTCTGTCTGTCTGTCTGTCTCTCTGGCAAGGCAAGGCTGGATCTCTGTCTCTCTCTGTTTGTCTGTCTCTCTCTCAGACAGCCACCCTTGTGTTGCCAATCTGTGTCCTCTTGCTGTCTGTCTCCCTGGCAAGGCAAGGCTGGCTCTCTGTCTCTATTTCTAGGAAGGCAAGGCTGACTCTCTGGCTCTCACTCTGTTTGTCTCTCAGAGAGCCAGCCTTGCCTTGCGAATCTGTCTATCTCGCTGTCCTTCCAACTTGCAAGGTAATGCTGGCTCTATGGCTCTATCTCTGGCAAGGCAAGGCTGGCTTTCTGACTCTCACTCTCTCTCTCTGTCTGTCTCTCAGAGAGCCAGCCTTGCCTTGCCAATGTGTCTGTCTCGCTGTCTGGCTGGCTTGCCTGCTGGAGAGGCAAGGCTGTCTCTCTGTCTCTCTCTCTCTGGTCAGGCAAGGCTGGCTCTCTGTCCCTCACTCTGTCTGTCTGTCTTTCTCTCTGGCAAGGCAAGGCTGTATCGCTCTCTCTCTCTGTTTGTGTCTCTCTCTCAGACAGCCACCCTTGCCTTGCCAATCTGTGTCTTTCTCCCTGTCTCTCTGTCTGTCTCTCTGGAAAGGCAAGGCTGGCTCTCTGTCTCTATCTCTGGCAAGGCAAGCCTGGCTTTCTGAATCTCACTCAATTTCTGTCTGTCTGTCTCTCAGAGAGCCTGCCTTGCCTTGCCAATCTGTGTCTCTCTCGCTGTCTGTCTGTCTCTCTGGCAAGGCAAGGCTGGCTCTCTGGCTCTCTCTCTGTCTGTCTGTCTGTCTCTAAGGCAAGGCAGGGCTGGCACTCTGTCTCTCTCTATCTCTGTCTCTCTGTCTCTCAGAGAACCAGCCTTGCCTTGTCAATCTGTGTCTCTCTCGCTGCCTGTCTGTCTCTCCTGCAAGGCAAGGCTGTTCTCTGTCTCTCTCTCTGGGAAGACAAGGCTGGCAATCTGTCTCTTTGTCTGTCGGTAGTCTCTTTGTTTCTAAGGCAAGGCCGGGCTGGCTCTCTGTCTCTGTCTCTGTCTCTCTCTCTCTCTCTCTCTCTCTCTCTCTCTCTGTATGTCTGTCTCTCAGAGAGCTAGGTTTGCCTTGCCAATCTGTGTCTCTCTGGCTCTCTGTATGTCTCTCTCCAAGGCCAGGCTGGATCTCTGTCTCTGTCTCTGGCAAGGCAAGGCAAGTCTGGTTCTCTGTCTCTCTCTCTGTCTGTCTGTCCCTCTGTGAGCCAGCCTTGCCCTGCCAATCTGTGTCTCTCAGGCTATCGTTCTATCTGACAAGGCAAGGCTGACTCTCTGGCTCTATCTCAGGAAAGGCAAGGCTGACTCGCTGACTCTCACTCTGTCTCTTAGAGAACCAGCCTTGCATTAGGAATCTGTGTTTCTCTCGTTTTCCTTCCATCTGGCAAGGTAATGGTGTCTCTCAGTCTTTCTCTCTGGCAAGGCAAGGCTGGCTTTCTGAATCTCCCTCAATTTCTGTCTGTCTGTCTCTCAGAGAGCCTGCCTTGCCAATCTGTGTCTCTCTCGCTGTCTCTCTCTCTGGCAAGGCAAGGCTGGCTCTCTGTCTCTCAGTCTGTCTTTCTGTCTGTCTCTAAGGCAAGGCATGGCTGGTGCTCTGTCTCTCCCTATCTCTGTCTGTGTGTCTCTCAGAGAGCCAGCCTTGCCTTGCGAATCTGTGTCTCTCTTGCTGTCTGTCTGTCTCTCTGGCAAGGCAAGGCTGGCTATCTGTCTCTCTCTCTCGGGCAAGGCAAGGCTGCTCTCTGTCTCTCACTCTGTCTGTCTCTAATGCAAGGCGGGGCTGGCTCTCTGTCTCTCTCTCTCTCTCTGTATGTCTGTCTCTCAGAGAGTTAGGTTTGCCTTGCCAATCTGTGTCTCTCTGGCTCTCTGTATGTCTCTCTCCAAGGCCAGGCTGGATCTCTGTCTCTGTCTCTGGCAAGGCAAGGCAAGTCTATCTCTCTGTCTCTCTCTCTGTCTGTCTGTCCCTCTGTGAGCCAGCCTTGCCCTGCCAATCTGTGTCTCTCGGGCTATCGTTCTGTCTGACAAGGCAAGGCTGACTCTCTGGCTCTATCTCAGGAAAGGCAAGGCTGACTCGCTGACTCTCACTCTGTCTCTTAGAGAACCAGACTTGCATTAGGAATCTGTGTTTCTCTCGTTTTCCTTCTGTCTGGCAAGGTGATGCTGGCTCTCTGGCTCTATCTCTGGCAAGACAAGCCTTGCTTTCTGACTCTCACTCTCTCTGTCATTCTGTCTCACAGATAGGCAGCCTTGCCTTGACATTCTGTGTCTTTCTCGCAGTCTGTCTATCTGGCAATGCAAGGCTGGCTCTCTGTCTCTCTCTTTCTGTGGCAAGCCAAGACTGGCTCTATGTCTCTCTCTGTCTGTCTGTCTCTCTGGCAAGGCAAGGCTGGATCTCTGTCTCTCTCTGTTTGTCTGTCTCTCTCTCAGACAGCCACCCTTGTGTTGCCAATCTGTGTCCTCTTGCTGTCTGTCTCCCTGGCAAGGCAAGGCTGGCTCTCTGTCTCTACTTCTAGCAAGGTAAGGCTGACTCTCTGGCTCTCACTTTGTTTGTTTCTCAGAGAGCCAGCCTTGCCTTGCGAATCTGTCTATCTCCCTGTCCTTCTGTCTTGCAAGGTAATGCTGGCTCTATGGCTCTATCTCTGGCAAGGCAAGGCTGGCTTTCTGACTCTCACTCTCTCTCTCTGTCTGTCTCTCAGAGAGCCAGCCTTGCCTTGCCAATGTGTCTCTCTCGCTGTCTGGCTGGCTTGCCTGCTGGAGAGGCCAGGCTGGCTCTCTATCTCTCTCTCTCTGGTCAGGCAAGGCTGGCTCTCTGTCCCTCACTCTGTCTGTCTGTCTCTCTGGCAAGGAAAGGCTGAATCGCTCTCTCTCTCTGTCTGTCTCTCTCTCAGACAGCCACCCTTGCCTTGCCAATCTGTGTCTCTCTCCCTGTCTCTCTGTCTGTCTCTCTGGAATGGCAAGGCTGGCTCTCTGTCTCTATCTCTGGCAAGGCAAGCCTGGCTTTCTGAATCTCACTCAATTTCTGTCTGTCTGTCTCTCAGAGAGCCAGCCTTGCCTTGCCAATCAGTGTCTCTCTCGCTGCGGTCTGTCTCTCTGGCAAGGCAAGGCTGGCTCTCTGGCTCTCACTCTGTCTGTCTGTCTGTCTCTAAGGCAAGGCAGGGCTGGCACTCTGTCTGTCTCTATCTCTGTGTGTCTGTCTCTCAGAGAACCAGCCTTGCCTTGCCAATCTGTGTCTCTCTCGCTGCCTGTCTGTCTCTCCTGCAAGGCAAGGCTGCTCTCTTTCTCTCTCTCTGGGAAGACAAGGCTGGCCCTCTGACTCTTAGTCTGTCGGTAGTCTCTTTGTTTCTAAGGCAAGGCCGGGCTGGCTCTCTGTCTCTCTCTCTCTCTCTCTGTATGTCTGTCCCTCAGAGAGCTAGGTTTGCCTTGCCAATCTGTGTCTCTCTGGCTCTCTGTATGTCTCTCTCCAAGGCCAGGCTGGATCTCTGTCTCTGTCTCTGGCAAGGCAAGGCAAGTCTGGCTCTCTGTCTCTCTCTCTGTCTGTCTGTCCCTCTGTGAGCCAGCCTTGCCTTGCCAATCTGTGTCTCTCAGGCTATCGTTCTGTCTGACAAGGCAAGGCTGACTCTCTGGCTCTATCTCAGGAAAGGCAAGGCTGACTCGCTGACTCTCACTCTGTCTCTTAGAGAACCAGCCTTGCATTAGGAATCTGTGTTTCTCTCGTTTTCCTTCTGTCTGGCAAGGTGATGCTGGCTCTCTGGCTCTATCTCGGGCAAGACAAGCCTTGCTTTCTGACTCTCACTCTCTCTGACATTCTGTCTCACAGAGAGCCAGCCTTGCCTTGACAACTGTGTCTTTCTCGCAGTCTTTCTCTCTGGCAATGCAAGGCTGGCTCTCTGTCTCTCTCTGTTTGTCTGTCTCTCTCTCAGACCGCCACCCTGTGTTGCCAATCTGTGTCCTCTTGCTGTCTGTCTCCCTGGCAAGGCAAGGCTGGCTCTCTGTCTCTATTTCTAGGAAGGCAAGGCTGACTCTCTGGCTCTCACTCTGTTTGTCTCTCAGAGAGCCAGCCTTGCCTCGAATCTGTCTATCTCGCTGTCCTTCCATCTGGCAACGTAATGCTGTCTTTCAGTCTTTCTCTCTGGCAAGGCAAGGCTGGCTTTCTGACTCTCACTCTCTCTCTCTGTCTGTCTGTCAGAGAGCCAGCCTTGTCTTGCCAATGTGTCTCTCTCGCTGTCTGTCTGTCTCTCTGGCAAGGCAAGGCTGGCTCTCTGTCTCTCTCTCTCTGGTCAGGCAAGGCTGGCTCTATGTCCCTCACTCTGTCTGTCTGTCTGTCTCTCTGGCAAGGCAAGGCTGAATCGCTCTCTCTCTCTGTTTGTCTGTCTCTCAGACAGCCACACTTGCCTTGCCAATCTGTGTCTCTCTCCCTGTCTCTCTGTCTGTCTCTCTGGAAAGGCAAGGCTGGCTCTCTGTCTCTATCTCTGGCAAGGCAAGCCTGGCTTTCTGAATCTCACTCAATTTCTGTCTGTCAGTCTCTCAGAGAGCCTGCCTTGCCTTGCCAATCTGTGTCTCTCTCGCTGTCTGTCTGTCTCTTTGGCAAGGCAAAGCTGGCTCTCTGGCTCTCTCTCTCTGGCAAGGCAAGGCTGGCTCTCTGTCCCTCACTCTGTCTGTCTGTCTGTCTTTAAGGCAAGGCAGGGCTGGTGCTCTGTCTCTCCCTATCTCTGTCTGTCGGTCTCTCAGAGAGCCAGCTTTGCCTTGCCAATCTGTGTCTCTCTCGCTGTCTGTCTGTCTGTCTCTCTGACAAGGCAAGGCTGGCTATCTGGCTCTCTCTCTCTGGCAAGGCAAGGCTGCTCTGTGTCTCTCACTCTGTCTGTCTGTCTCTAAGGCAAGGCAGGGCTCGCTCTCTGTCTCTCTCTCTCTCTCTCTCTCTGTATGTCTGTTTCTCAGAGAGCTAGGTTTGCCTTGCCAATCTGTGTCTCTCTGGCTCTCTGTCTGTCTCTCTGGAAAGGCAAGGCTGCCTCTCTGTCTCTATCTCTGGCAAGGCAAGCCTGGCTTTCTGTCTCTCTCTCTGTCTGTCTGTCACTCTGTGAGCCAGCCTTGCCTTGCCAATCTGTGTCTCTCGCTGTCTGTCTGTCTCTCTGGCAAGGCAAGGCTTGCTCTCTGGCTCTCTCTCTCTGGAAAGGAAAGGCTGGCTCTCTGTCTCTCACTCTGTCTTTCTGTCTGTCTCTAAGGCTAGGCAGGGCTGGTGCTCTGTCTCTCTCTATCTCTGTCGGTTTCTCAGAGAGCCAGCCTTGCCTTGCCAATCTGTGTCTCTCTCGCTGTCTGGCTGTCTGGCTGGCTGGCGAGGCAAGGCTGGCTCTCTGTCTCTCACTCTGTCTTTCTGTCTGGCGCTAAGGCAAGGCAAGGCTGGCGCTCTGTCTCTCTCTATCTCTGTCTGTCTGTCTCTCAGAGAGCCAGCCTTGCCTTGCCAATCTGTGTCTCTCTCTCTGTCTGTCTGTCTCTCTGCCAAGGCAAGGCTGGCTCTCTGGCTCTCTCTCTCTGGCTCTGTGGCAAGGCTTGCTCTCTGTCTCTCAGTCTGTCTGTCTGTCTGTCTCTAAGGCAATGCAGGGTTGGTGCTGTCTCTCTCTGTCTCTGTTGTTCGTCTCTCAGAGAGCCAGCCTTGCCTTGCCAATCTGTGTCTCTCTGGATGTCTGTCTGTCTCTCTGGCAAGGCATTGCTGGCACTCTGTGTCTCACTCTGTCTGTCTGTCTGTCTCTAAGGCAAGGCAGGGCTGGCGCTCTGTGTCTCTCTCTCTCTCTCTCTCTCTCTCTCTCTCTCTCTCTCTGTATGTCTGTTTCTCAGAGAGCTAGGTTTGCCTTGCCAATCTGTGTCTCTCTGGCTCTCTGTCTGTCTCTCTGGAAAGGCAAGGCTGGCTCTCTGTCTCTATCTCTGGCAAGGCAAGCCTGGCTTTCTGAATCTCACTCAATTTCTGTCTGTCTGTCTCTTAGAGAGTCAGCCTTGCCTTGCCAATCTGTGTTTCTCTCGCTGTCTGTCTGTCTCTCTGGCAAGGCATTGCTGGCACTCTGTGTCTCACTCTGTCTGTCTGTCTGTCTCTAAGGCAAGGCAGGGCTGGCGCTCTGTCTCTCTCTATCTCTGTCTGTGTGTCTCTCAGAAAACTAGCCTTGCCTTGGCAATCTGTATCTCTCTCGCTGTCTCTCTGTCTGTCTCTCTGGCAAGGCAAGGCTGTTCTCTGTCTCTCTCTGGCAAGATAAGGCTGGCCCTCTGTCTTTTAGTCTGTTGGTAGTCTCTTTGTTTCTAAGGCATGGCCGGGCTGGCTCTCTGTCACTCTCTCTCTGTCTCTCTGTATGTCTGTCTCTCAGAGAGCTAGGTTTGCCTTGCCAATCTGTGTCTCTCTGGCTCTCTGTCTGTCTCTCTCCAAGGCAAGGCTGGATCTCTGTCTCTGTCTCTGGCAAGGTAAGGCAATTCTGGCTCTCTGTCTCTTTCTTGTCTGTCTGTCCCTCTGTGAGCCAGCCTTGCCCTGCCAATCTGTGTCTCTCAGGCTATCACTCTGTCTCACAAGGCAAGGCTGACACTCTGGCTCTTTCTCAGGAAAGGCAAGGCTGACTCGCTGACTCTCACTCTGTCTCTTAGAGAGCCAGCCTTGCCTTAGGAATCTGTGTCTCTCTCTCTATCCTTCTGTCTGGCAAGGTGATGCTGGCTCTCTAGCTCTATCTCTGGCAAGGCAAGGCTGGCTTTCAGACTCTCACTCTCTCTCTCTGTCTGTCTCTTAGAGAGCCAGCCTTGCCTTGCCAATCTGTGTCTCTCTTGTTGTCTGTCTGTCACTCTGGCAAGGCAAGGCTGGATCTCTCTCTCTCTCTGTTTGTCTGTCTCTCTCTCAGACAGCCACCCTTGCCTTGCCAATCTGTGTCTCTCTCGCTGTCTCTCTGGTTGTCTCTCTGGCAAGGCAAGCCTGGATTTCTGAATCTCACTCAATTTCTGTCTGTGTGTCTCTCAGAGAGCCAGCCTTGCCTTGACATTCTGTGTCTCTCTCGCAGTCTGTCTGTCAGGCTGGCAATGCAAGTTGGCTCTCTGTCTCTCTCTCTCTCTGGCAAGGCAAGGCTGGCTCTCTGTCTCTCTCTCTGGCAAGGCAATGCTGGCTCTACGTATCTCAGTCTGTCTGTATGTCTGTCTCTCTGGCATACAAGGCTGGGTATCTGTCTCTCTCTGTGTGTCTGTCTCTCTCTCAGACAGCCACCCTTGCCTTGCGAATCTGTGTCCTCTTGCTCTGTCTCTCTGGCAAGCGAAGGATGGCTCTCTGTCTCTATCTATCGCAAGGCAAGGCTGACTCTCTGGCTCTCACTCTGATTGTCTCTCAGAGAGCCAGCCTTGCCTTGCGAATCTGTCTCTCTCTCTGTCCTTCTGTCTGGCAAGGTAATGCTGGCTCTCTGGCTCTATCTCTGGCACAGCAAGGCTGGCTTTCTGACTCTCATTCTCTCTGTCTGTCAAAGAGCCAGCTTTGCCTTGTCAATCTGTGTCTCTCTCGCTGTCTGTCTGGCTGGCTGGCTGGCGAGACAAGGATGGCTCTCTTTCTCTCTCTCTCTGGTCAGTCAAGGCTGGCTCACTGTCCCTCACAATGTCTGTCTGTCTGTCTCTCTGGTAAGAAAGGCAGAATCTCTGTTACTCTATCTCTGTTTGTCTCTCTGTCAGACAAGCACCCTTGCCTTGCCAATCTGTATCTCTCTCCCTGTCTCTTGGTCTGTCTCTCTGGCAAGGCAAGGCTGGCTCTCTGTCTCTAACACTGGCAAGGCAAGCCTGGCTTTCTGACTCTCACTAAATTGCTGTCTGTCTGTCTCTCAGAGAGCCGGCTTTGCCTTGCCAATCTGGGTCTATCTCGCAGTCTGTCTGTCTGTCTGGCAAGGCAACGAGGGTCTTTGTCTCTCTCTCTCTTTGGAAAGACAAGATTGGCTCTATGTATCTCACTCTGTCTGTCTGTCTCTTTTTCACGGCCAGTCTGGATCTCTGTCTTTCTCTGTTTGTCTGTCTCTCTCTAAGACAGCCAACCTTGCCTTGCCCATCTGTGACCTCTTGCTGTCTATCTCTCTGGTCAGGCAAGGCAAGGCTGGCTCTCTGTCTCTATCTCTGGCAGGGCAAGCTTGGCTTTATGACTCTCACTCAATTTCTGTCTGTGTGTCTCTCAGAGAGCCAGCCTTGCCTTGGCAATCTGTGTCTCTCTCGCTGTCTCTGTCTGTCTCTCTGGCAAGGCAAGGCTGTTCTCTGTCTCTCTCTCTGGCAAGACAAGGCTGGCCCTCTGTCTCTTAGTCTATCGGTAGTCTCTTTGTTTCTAAGGCAAGGCAGGGCTGGCTCTCTCTCTCTCTCTCTGTATGTCTGTCTCTCAGAGAGCTGGGTTTGCCTTGAAAATCTGTGTCTCTCTGGCTGTCTGTCTGTCTCTCTGGCAAGGTAAGGCTGGATCTCTGTCTCTGTCTCTGGCAAGGCAAGGCAAGTCTATCTCTCTGTCTCTCTCTCTGTCTGTCTGTCCATCTGTGAGCCAGCCTTGCCCTGCCAATCTGTGTCTCTCGGGCTATCGTTCTGTCTGACAAAGCAAGGCTGACTCTCTGGCTCTATCTCAGGAAAGGCAAGGCTGACTCGCTGACTCTCACTCTGTCTCTTAGAGAGCCCGCCTTGCATTAGGAATCTGTATCTTTCTCACTTTCCTTCTATCTGGCAAGGTAATGCAGGCTCCCTGGCTCTATCTCTGACAAGGCAAGCCTGGCTTTCTAACTCTCACTCACTCTCTGTCTTTCTGTCTCACAGATAGCCAGCCTTGCCTTGACATTCTGTGTCTCTCTTGCAGTCTGTCTGTCTGGCTGGCAAGGCAAGGCAGGCTCTCTGTCTCTCTCTCTCTCTGGCAAGGCAAGGCTGGCTCTATGTCTCTGTCTGCCTGTCTGTCTCTCTGGCAAGGCAATGCTGGATCTCTGTCTCTCTCTGTTTGTCTGTCTCTCTCTCAGACAGCCACCCTTGTGTTGCCAATCTGTGTCCTCTTGCTGTCTGTCTGTCTGGCAAGCCAAGGCTGGCTCTTCGTCTCTATCTATAGCAAGGCAAGGCTGACTTTGTGACTCTTACACTTTTTGTCACTCTGGGAGCCAGCCTTGCCTTGACATTCTGTGTCTCCCTCGCAGGATGTCTTTCTGTCTGGCAAGGCAAGGCTGGCTCTGTGTCTGTCTGTCTCTCTGGCAGGGCAAGGCTGGATCTCTGTCTCTCTGTGTTTGTCTGTCTCTCTTTCAGACAGCCACACGTCCCTTGCCAATCTGTGTCCTCTTGCTGTTGTCTCTCTGGCAAGGCAAGGCTTGCTCTCTGGCTCTCTCTCTGTGGCAAGGCAAGGGTGGCTCTCTGTCTCTCACTCTGTCGTTCTGTCTGTCCTTAAGGAATGACAGGGCTGGTGCTCTGTCTCTCTCTATCTCTGTCTGTCTGTCTCTCAGAGAGCCAGCCTTGCCTTGCCAATCTGTGTCTCTCTCACTGTCTGGCTGGTTGGCTGGCTGGCCGACGCAAGGCTGGCTCTCTGTCTCTCTCTCTCTGGTCAGGCAAGGCTGGCTCTCAGTCCCTCACTCTGTCTGTCTGTCTATCTTCTGGCATGTCAAGGCTGGATCTCTCTCTCTCTGTTTGTCTGTCTCTCTCTCAGACAGCCACCCTTGCCTTGCCAATCTGTGTCTCTCTCGCTCTCTGTCCGTCACTCTGGAAAGGCAAGGCTGGCTTTCTGTCTCTATCTCGGGCAAGGCAAGCCTGACTTTCTGACTCTCACTCAATTTCCTTCTGTCTGTCTCTCGGAGAGCCAGCCTTGCCTTGCCAATCTGTGTCTCTCGGGCTATCATTCTGTCTGACAAGGCAAGGCTGACTCTATGGCTCTATCTCAGGATAGGCAAGGCTGACTCGCTGACTCTCACTCTGTCTCTTAGAGAGCCAGTCTTGCATTAGGAATCAGTATCTCTCTCGCTGTCCTTCTGTCTGGCAAGGTAATGCTGGCTCTCTGGCTCTATCTCTGGCAAGGAGAGCCTGGCTTTCTGGATCTCACTCAATTTCTGTCTGTCTCTCAGAGAGCCTGCCTTGCCTTGCCAATGTGTCTCTCTTGCTGTCTGTCTGTCTGGCAAGGCAAGGCTGGCTCTCTGGCTCTCTCTCTTTGGCAAGGCAAGGCTGGCTCTCTGTCTCTCACCCTGTCTTTCTGTCTGTCCTTAAGGAAAGGCAGTGCTGGTGCTCTGTCTCTCTCTATCTCTGTCTGTCGGTCTCTCAGAAAGCCAGCCTTGCCTTGCAAATCTGTGTCTCTCTCGCTGTCTGGCTGGCTGGCTGGCTGGCGACGCAAGGCTAGCTCTCTCTCTCTCTCTCTCTCTCTCTGGTCAGGCAAGGCTGGCTCTCTGTCCCTCACTCTGTCTGTCTGTCTGTCTCTCTGGCAAGCTAAGGCTGAATCACTCTCTCTCTCTCTCTGTTTGTCTGTCTCTCTCGCAGACAGCCACCCTTGCCTTGCCAATCTGTGTCTCTCTACCTGTCTCTCTGTCTGTCTCTCTGGAAAGGCAAGGCTGTCTCTCTGTCTCTCACTCTGTCTTTCTGTCTGTCTCTAAGGCAAGGCAGGGCTGGCGCTCTATCTCTCTCTATCTCTGTCTGTCTGTCTCTCAGAGAGCCAGCCTTGCCTTGCCAATTTGTGTCTCTCTCGCTGTCTGTCTGTCTCTCTGGCAAGGCATTGCTGGCTCTCTGGCTCTCTCTCTCTGGCAAGGCATGGCTGGCTCTCTGTCTCTCTCGCTCTCTGTGTGTCTGTCTCTAAGGCAAGGCAGGGCTGGTGCTATGTCTCTCTCTATGTCTGTCTGTCGGTCTCTCACAGAGCCAGCCTTGCCTTGCCAATCTTTGTCTCTCTCGCTGTCTGGCTGGCTGACTGGCTGGCGACGCAAGGCTGGCTATATATCCCTCACTCTGTCTGTCTGTCTCTCTGGCAAGGCAAGGCTGTATCGCTCTCTCTCTCTGTTTGTCTGTCTCTCTCTCAGACAACCACCCTTGCCTTGCCAATCTGTGTCTTTCTCCTGTCTCTCTGTCTGTCTCTCTGGAAAGGCAAGGCTGGCTCTCTGTCTCTATCTCTGGCAAGGCAAGCCTGGCTTTCTGGATCTCACTCAATTTCTGTCTGTCTGTCTCTCAGAGAGCCTGCCTTGCCTTGCCAATCTGTTTCTCTCTCGCTGTCTGTCTGTCTCTCTGGAAAGGCAAGGCAAGGCTGGCTCTCTGTCTCTCACTCTGTCTTTCTGTCTGTCTCTAAGGCAAGGCAGGGCTGGCGCTCTGTCTCTCTCTATCTCTGTCTGTCTGTCTCTCAGAGAGCCAGCCTTGCTTTGCCAATCTGTGTCTCTCACGCTGTCTGTCTGTCTGTCTCTAAGGCAAGGCAAGGCTGGCGCTCTGTCTGTCTCTATCTCTGTCTGTCTGTCTCTCAGAGAGCCAGCCTTGCCTTGCCAATCTGTGTCTCTCTCGCTGTCTCTCTGGCAAGGCAAGGCTTGCTCTCTGACTCTCTCTCTGTGGCAAGGCAAGGCTGGCTCTCTGTCTCTCACTCTGTCGTTCTGTCTGTCCTTAAGGAATGGCAGGGCTGGTGCTCTGTCTCTCTCTATCTCTGTCTGTCTGTCTCTCAGAGAGCCAGCCTTGCCTTTCCAATCTGTGTCTCTCTGGCTTTCTGGCTGGCCGACGCAAGGTTGGCTCTCTGTCTCTCTCTCTCTCTGGTCAGGCAAGGCTGGCTCTCTGTCCCTCACTCTGTCTGTCTGTCTGTCTCTCTGGCAAGGCAAGGCTGAATCGCTCTCTCTCTCTCTGTTTGTCTGTCACTCTCGCAGACAGCCACCCTTGTTTTGCCAATCTGTGTCTCTCTGCCTGTCTCTCTGTCTGTCTCTCTGGAAAGGCAAGGCTGGCTCTCTGTCTCTATCTCTGGGAAGGCAAGCCTGGCTTTCTGAATCTCACTCAATTTCTGTCTGTCTGTCTCTCAGAGAGCTTGCCTTGCCTTGCCAATCTGTGTCTCTCTGGCTGTCTGTCTGTCTCTTGGCAAGGCAAGGCTGGCTCTCTGTCTCTCTCTCTCTCTGGCAAGGCAAGGCTTCTCTATGTCTCTGTCTGCCTGTCTGTCTCTCTGGCAAGGCAAGGCTGGATCTCTGTCTCTCTCTGTTTGTCTGTCTCTCTCTCAGACAGCCACCCTTGCCTTGCCAATCTGTGTCCTCTTGCTGTCTGTCTGTCTGGCAAGCCAAGGCTGGCTCTTTGTGTATATCTATAGCAAGGCAAGGCTGACTCTGTGACTCTTACTCTTTTTGTCTCTCTGGGAGCCAGCCTTGCCTTGCCAATCTGTGTCTCTCTCACAGTCTCTTTGTCTGGCTGGCAAGACAAAATGCTGGCCTACTGTCTCTTCGTCTGTCGGTAGTCTCTTTGTTTCTAAGGCAAGGCAGGGCTGGCTTTCTGTCTCTCTCTCTCTCTCTCTGTATGTCTGTCTCTCAGAGAGCTAGGTTTGCCTTGCCATTCTGTGTCTCTCTGGCTGTCTGCGTGTCTCTCTGGCAAGGCAAGGCTGGATCTCTGTCTCTGTTTCTGACAAGGCAAGTCTGGCTCTCTGTCTCTCTCTCTGTTTCTGTCTGTTCCTCTGTGAGCCCTACTTGCCCTTCCAATCTGTGTCTCTCGGTCTATCGTTCTCTCTGACAAGGCAAGGCTGACTCTCTGGCTCTATCTCAGGAAAGGTAAAGCTGACTAGCTGACACTCACTCTGTCTGTTAGAGAGCCAGCCTTGCATTAGGAATCTGTGTTTCTCTCGTTTTCCTTCAGTCTGGCAAGGTAATGCTGGCTCTCTGGCTCTATCTCTAGCAAGGCAAGCCTGGCTTTCTGACTCTCACTCTCTCTGTCATTCTGTCTCACAGAGACCCAGCCTTGCTTTGAGATTCTGTGTCTCTCTCGCAGTCTGTCTGTCTGGCTGGCAGGGCAAGGCAGGCTCTCTGTCTCTCTCTCTCTCTGGCAAGGCAAGGCTTCTCTATGTCTCTGTCTGCCTGTCTGTCTCTCTGGCAAGGCAAGGCTGGATCTCTGTCTCTTTCTGTTTGTCTGTCTCTCTCTCAGACAGCCACCCTTGCCTTGCCAATCTGTGTCCTCTTGCTGTCTGTCTGTCTGGCAAGCCAAGGCTGGCTCTTTGTGTATATCTATAGCAAGGCAAGGCTGACTCTGTGACTCTTACTCTTTTTGTCTCTCTGGGAGCCAGCCTTGCCTTGCAAATCTGTGTTTCTCTCACAGTCTGTTTGTCTGGCTGGCGAGGCAAGGCTGGCTCTCTGTCTCTCTATCTCTCTGGTCAGCCAAGGCAGGGCTGTCTGTCCCTCACTCTGTCTGTCTGTCTGTCTCTCTGGCAAGGCAATGCTGGATCTCTCTCTCTCGATCTCTGTTTGTCTGTCTCTCTCTCAGACAGCCACCCTTGCCTTGCCAATCTGTGTCTCTCTCGCTGTCTCTCTGTCTGTCTCTCTGGAAAGGCAAGGCTGTTCTCTGTCTCTCTCTCTGGCAAGTAAAGGCTGGCCCTCTGTCTCTTAGTCTGTCGGTAGTCTCTTTGTGTCTAAGGCAAGGCAAGGCTGGCTCTCGCTCTCTCTCTCTCTCTCTCTCTCTCTCTGTCTCTCAGAGAGTTAGGTTTGCCTCGCCAATCTGTGTCTCTCTGGCTGGCTGTTTGTCTCTCTGGCAAGGCAAGTCTGGATCTCTCTCTCTTGCTCTGTCCGTCTATCTGTCTCTAAGGCAAGGCAGGGCTGGCTTTCTATCTTTCTCTGAGAAGGCAAAGCTGGCTTTCTGTCTCTCACTCTGTCTGTCTGCCCCCTGTGAGCGAGGCTTGCCCTGCCAATCTGTGTCTCTCTAGCTATCGTTCTGTCTCACAATTCAAGTCTGCCTCTCTGTCTCTCACTCTGTCTGTCTCTAAGGCAAGGCAAGGCTGGCTTTCTATCTCTCTCTCTGAGAAGGCAAGGCTGGCTCTCTGTCTCTCTCTCTCTGTGTCTGTCCCTCTGTGAGCCAGCCTTGCCCTGCCAATCTGTGTCTCTCGGGCTATCATTCTGTCTTACAAGGCAAGGCTGACTCTATGGCTCTATCTCAGGACAGGCAAGGCTGACTCGCTGACTCTCACTCTGTCTCTTAGAGAGCCAATCTTGCATTAGGTATCAGTATCTCTCTCGCTGTCCTTCTGTCTGGCAAGGTAATGCTGGCTCTCTGGCTCTATCTCTGGCAAGGAGAGCCTGGCTTTCTGAATCTCACTCACTCTCTGTCTTTATGTCTCACAGAGAGCCAGCCGTGCCTTGACATTCTGTGTCTCTCTCACAGTCTGTCTGTCTGGCTGCCAAGGTAAGCCTGGCTATCTGACTGTCACTCTCTCTATGTCTTTCTGTCTTTCTGTCTCACAGAGAGACAGCCTTGCCTTGACATTCTGTGTCTCTCTCACAGTCTGTCTGTCTGTCTGGAAAGGCAAGGCTGGCTCTCTGTCTGTCTGTCTCTCTGGCAAGGCAAGTCTGTATCTCTGTCTCTCTCTGTCTGTCTCTCAGACAGCCACCCTTGCCTTGCCAATCTGTGTCCTCTTGCTGTCTGTCTCTCTGGCAAGGCAAGGCTGGCTCTCTTTCTCTATCTCTAGCAAGGCAAGGGTGACACTCTGGCTCTTACTCTGTCTCTCAGAGAGCCAGCCTTGCCCTGCGAATCTGTCTATGTCGCTGTCCTTCTGTCTGGCAAGGTAATGCTGGCTCTCTGTCTCTATCTCTGGCAAGGCAAGCCTGGCTTTCTGGATCTCACTCAATTTCTGTCTGTCTGTCTCTCAGAGAGCCTGCCTTGCCTTGCCAATCTGTTTCTCCCTCACTGTCTTTCTGTCTGTCTCTAAGGCAAGGCAGGGCTGGCGCTCTGTCTCTCTTTATCTCTGTCTGTCTGTCTCTCAGAGAACCAGCCTTACCTTGCCAATCTGTGTCTCTCTCGCTGTCTCTCTGTCTGTCTCTCTGCCAAGGCAAGGATGTTCTCTGTCTCTCTCTCTGGCAAGACAAGGCTGGCCTACTGTCTCTTCGTCTGTCGGTAGTCTCTTTGTTTCTAAGGCAAGGCAGGGCTGGCTTTCTGTCTCTCTCTCTCTCTCTCTCTGTATGTCTGTCTCTCAGAGAGCTAGGTTTGCCTTGCCATTCTGTGTCTCTCTGGCTGTCTGCGTGTCTCTCTGGCAAGGCAAGGCTGGATCTCTGTCTCTGTCTCTGACAAGGCAAGTCTGGCTCTCTGTCTCTCTCTCTGTTTCTGTCTGTTCCTTTGTGAGCCCTACTTGCCCTGCCAATCTGTGTCTCTCGGGCTATCGTTCTCTCTGACAAGGCAAGGCTGACTCTCTGGCTCTATCTCAGGGAAGGCAAGGCTGACTGGCTGACTCTCACTCTATCTCTTAGAGAGCCAGCCTTGCATTAGGAATCTGTGTTTCTCTCGTTTTCCTTCAGTCTGGCAAGGTAATGCTGGCTCTCTGGCTCTATCTCTAGCAAGGCAAGCCTGGCTTTCTACTCTCACTCTCTCTGTCATTTTGTCTCACAGAGAGCCAGCCTTGCCTTGACAAGTGTGTCTCTCTCGCAGTCTGTCTGTCTGGCTGGCAAGGCTGGCTCTCTGTCTCTCTCTCTCTGGTCAGGCAAGGCTGGCTATATATCCCTCACTCTGTCTGTCTGCCTGTCTCTCTGGCAAGGCAAGGCTGAATCGCTCTCTCTCTCTCTGTTGGTCTGTCTCTCTCTCAGACAGCCACCCTTGCCTTGCCAATCTGTTTCTCTCTCCCTCTCTCTCTGGAAATGCAAGGCTGGCTCTCTGTCTCTCTCTCTCTGGTCAGGCAAGGCTGGCTCTCTGTCCCTCACTCTGTCTGTCTGTCTGTCTCTCTGGCAAGGCAAGGCTGAATCGCTCTCTCTCTCTCTCTGTTTGTCTGTCACTCTCGCAGACAGCCACCCTTGACTTGCCAATCTGTGTCTCTCTCCCTGTCTCTCTGTCTGTCTCTCTGGAAAGGCAAGGCTGGCTCTCTGTCTCTATCTCTGGCAAGGCAAGCCTGGCTTTCTGAATCTCACTCAATTTCTGTCTGTCTGTCTCTCAGAGAGCCTGCCTTGCCTTGCCAATCTGTGTCTCTCTGGCTGTCTGTCTGTCTCTCTGGAAAGGCAAGGCAAGGCTGGCTCTCTGTCTCTCACTCTGTCTTTCTGTCTGTCTCTAAGGCAAGGCAGGGCTGGCGCTCTGTCTCTCTCTATCTCTGTCTGTCTGTGTCTCAGAGAGCCAGCCTTGCCTTGCCAATCTGTGTCTCTCTCGCTGTATGTCTGTCTCTCTGGCAAGGCAAGGCTGGCTCTCTGTCTCTCTCTCTCTGGCAAGGCAAGGCTGGCTCTCTGACTCTCACTCTGTCGTTCTGTCTGTCCTTAAGGAAAGGCAGGGCTGGTGCTCTGTCTCTCTCTATCTCTGTCTGTCGGTCTCTCAGAAAGCCAGCCTTGCCTTGCCAATCTGTGTCTCTCTCACTGTCTTGCTGGCTGGCTGGCTGGCGACGCAAGGCTGGCTCTCTGTCTCTCTCTCTCTGGTCAGGCAAGGCTGGCTCTCTGTTTCTCACTCTGTCTGTTTGTCTGTCTCTCTGGCAAGGCAAGGCTGAATCGCTCTCTCTCTTTGTTTGTCTGTCTCTCTCGCAGACAGCCACCCTTGCCTTGCCAATCTGTGTCTCTCTGTCTGTCTCTCTGGAAAGGCAAGGCTGGCTCTCTGTCTCTATCTCTGGCAAGGCAAGCCTGGCTTTCTGAATCTCACTCAATTTCTGTCTATCGGTCTCTCAGAGAGCCTGCCTTGCCTTGCCAATCTGTGTCTCTCTCGCTGTCTGTCTGTCTCTCTGGAAAGGCAAGGCTGGCTCTCTGTCTCTCACTCTGTCTTTCTGTCTGTCTCTAAGGCAAGGCAGGGCTGGCGCTCTGTCTCTCTCTATCTCTGTCTGTCTGTCTCTCAGAGAGCCAGCCTTGCTTTGCCAATCTGTGTGTCTCTCGCTCTCTGTCTGTCTCTCTGGCAAGGCAAGGCTGGCTCTCTGGCTCTCTCTCTGTGGCAAGGCAAGGCTGGCTCTCTGTTTCTCACTCTGTCGTTCTGTATGTCCCTAAGGCAAGGCAGGGCTGGTGCTCTGTCTCTCTCTGTTTGTCTGTCGGTCTCTCAGAGAGTCAGCCTTGCCTTGCCAATCTGTGTCTCTCTTGCTGTCTTGATGGTTGGCTGGCTGGCGATGCAAGGCTGGCTCTCTGTCCCTCACTCTGTCTGTCTGTCTGTCTCTCTGGCAAGGCAAGGCTGTATTGCTCTCTCTCTCTCTGTTTGTCTGTCTCTCTCGCAGACAGACACCCTTGCCTTGCCAATCTGTGTCTCTCTCCCTGTCTCTCTCTGTCTCTCTGGAAAGGCAAGGTTGGCTCTCAGTCTCTATCTCTGGGAAGGCAAGCCTGGCTTTCTGAATCTCACTCAATTTCTGTCTGTCTGTCTCTCAGAGAGCCTGCCTTGCCTTGCCAATCTGTGTCTCTCTGGCTGTCTGTCTGCATCACTGGCAAGGCAAGGCTGGCTCTCTGTCTCTCACTCTGTTTTCTGTCTGTCTCTAAGGCAAGGCAAGGCTGGTGCTCTGTCTCTCTGGATCTCTGTCTGTCTGTCTCTCAGAGAGCCAGCCTTGCTTTGCCAATCTGTGTCTCTCTCGCTGTCTCTCTGTCTGTCTCTCTGGCAAGGCAAGGCTTGCTCTCTGGCTCTCTCTCTGTGGCAAGGCAAGGGTGGCTCTCTGTCTCTCACTCTGTCGTTCTGTCTGTCCTTAAGGAATGGCAGGGCTGGTGCTCTGTCTCTCTCTATCTCTGTCTGTCTGTCTCTCAGAGAGCCAGCCTTGCCTTGCCAATCTGTGTCTCTCTCGCTGTCTGGCTGGTTGGCTGGCTGGCAGACGCAAGGCTGGCTCTCTGTCTCTCTCTCTCTGGTCAGGCAAGGCTGGCTCTCTGTCCCTCACTCTGTCTGTCTGTCTGTCTCTCTGACAAGTCAAGGCTGAATCGCTCTCTCTCTCTGTATGTCTGTCCTCTCGCAGACAGCCACCCTTGCTTTGCCAATCTGTGTCTCTCTACCTGTCTCTCTGTCTGTCTCTCTGGAAAGGCAAGGCTGGCTCTCTGTCTCTATCTCTGGGAAGGCAAGCCTGGCTTTCTGAATCTCACTCAATTTCTGTCTGTCGGTCTCTCAGAGAGCCAGCCTTGCCTTGCCAAGCTGTGTCTCTCTCGCTGTCTGTCTGTCTCTCTGGCAAGGCAAGGCTGGCTCTCTGGCTCTCTCTGTCCTCAAAGGCAAGACTGGCTCTCTGTCTCTCACTCTGTCTTTCTGTCTGTCTCTAAGGCAAGGCAGGGCTGGAGCTCTGTCTCTCTCTATCTCTGTCTGTCTGTCTCTCAGAGAGCCAGCCTTGCCTTGCCAATCTGTGTCTCTCTCGCTGTCTCTCTGTCTCTCTGGCAAGACAAGGATGTTCTCTGTCTGTCTCTCTGGCAAGACAAGGCTGGCCCTCTGTCTCTTAGTCTGTCGGTAGTCTCTTTGTTTCTAAGGCAAGGCAGGGCTGGCTCTCTCTGTCTCTCTCTCTCTCTCTCTCTGTATATCTGTTCTCAGAGAGCTAGGTTTGCCTTGCCAATCTGTGTCTCTCTGGCTGTCTGTGTGTCTCTCTGGCAAGGCAAGGCTGGATCTCTGTCTCTGTCTCTGACAAGGCAAGTCTGGCTCTCTGTCTCTCTCTCTGTTTCTGTCTGTTCCTCTGTGAGCCCTACTTGCCCTGCCCATCTGTGTTTCTCGGGCTATTGTTCTCTCTGACAAGGCAAGGCTGACTCTCTGGCTCTATCTCAGGAAAGGCAAAGCTGACTAGCTGACACTCACTCTGTCTCTTAGAGAGACAGGCTTGCATTAGGAATCTGTGTTTCTCTCGTTTTCCTTCAGTCTGGCAAGGTAATGCTGGCTCTCTGGCTCTATCTCTAGCAAGGCAAGCCTGGCTTTCTGACTCTCACTCTCTCTGTCATTCTGTCTCACAGAGACCCAGCCTTGCTTTGAGATTCTGTGTCTCTCTCGCAGTCTGTCTGTCTGGCTGGCAAGGCTGGCTCTCTGTCTCTCTCTTTCTGTGGCAAGCCAAGACTGGCTCTATGTCTCTGTCTTTCTGTCTGTCTCTCTGGCAAGGCAAGGCTGGATCTCTGTCTCTCTCTGTTTGTCTGTCTCTCTCTCAGACAGCCACCCTTGCCTTGCCAATCTGTGTCCTCTTGCTGTCTGTCTCTCTGGCAAGGCAAGGCTGGCTCTCTGTCTCTATTTCTAGCAAGGCAAGGCTGACTCTCTGGCTCTCACTCTATCTCTAAGAGAGCCAGCCTTGCCATGCGAATCTGTCTCTCTCGCTGTCCTTCTGTCTGGCAAGGTAATGCTGGCTCTCTGGCTCTATCTCTAGCTAGGCAAGGCTGGCTTTCTGACTCTCACTCTCTCTCCTTGTCTGTCTCTCAGAGAATCAGCCTTGCCTTGCCAATCTGTGTCTCTCTGGCTGTCTGTCTGTTTCTCTGGCAAGGCAAGGCTGGATCTCTGTCTGGCTCTGGAAAGGCAAGTCTGGCTCTCTGTCTCTCTGTCTGTTTCTGTCTGTCTCTCTGTGAGCCCTACTTGCCCTGCCCATCTGTGTTTCTCGGGCTATCGTTCTGTCTGACAAGGCAAGGCTGACTCTCTGGCTCTATCTCAGGGAAGGCAAGGCTGACTCGCTGACTCTCACTCTGTCTCTTCGAGAGCCAGCCTTGCATTAGGAATCTGTGTTTCTCTCATTTTCCTTCTGTCTGGCAAGGTAATGCTGGCTCTCTCTCTCTATCTCTGGCACGGCAAGCCAGGCTTTCTGACTCTCACTCTCTCTGTCATTCTGTCTCACAGAGAACCAGCCTTGCTTTGACATTCTGTGTCTCTCTCGCAGTCTGTCTGTAAGGGTGGCAAGGAAAGGCTGGTGCTCTGTCTCTCTCTCTGGCAAGGCAAGACTGGCTCTATGTCTCTGTCTGTCTGTCTGTCTCTCTGGCAAGGCAAGGCTGGCTCTCTGTCTCTATCTCGAGCAAGGCAAGGCTGACTCTCTGGCTCTCACTCTGTTTGTCTCTCAGAGAGCCAGCCTTGCCTTGCCAATCTGTCTCTCTCGCTGTCCTTCCGTCTGGCAAGGTAATGCTGGCTCTATGGCTCTATGTCTGGCAAGGCAAGGCTGGCTTTCTGACTCTCACTCTCTCTCTCTATCTGTCTCTCAGAGAGTCAGCCTTGCCTTGACAATCTGTGTCCTCTCGCTTTCTGGCTGGCTGGCTGGCTGGCGAGGCAAGGCTGGCTCTCTTTCTCTCTCTCTCTGGTCAGGCAAGGCTGGCTCTCTGTCCCTCACTCTGTCTGTCTCTCTGTCTCTCTGGCAAGGCAAGGCTGTATCGCACTCTCTCTCTCTGTTGGTCTGTCTCTCTCGCAGACAGCCAACCTTGCTTTGCCAATCTGTGTCTCTCTACCAGTCTCTCTGTCTTTCTCTCTGGAAAGGCAAGGCTGGCTCTCTGTCTCTATCTCTGGCAAGGCAAGCCTGGCTTTCTGAATCTCACTTAATTTCTGTCTGTCGGTCTCTCAGAGAGCCTGCCTTGCCTTGCCAATCTGT
This sequence comes from Ochotona princeps, assembly GCF_030435755.1. Lineage (NCBI taxonomy): Eukaryota > Metazoa > Chordata > Mammalia > Lagomorpha > Ochotonidae > Ochotona > Ochotona princeps. The sequence goes on from NW_026700151.1 coordinate 68,235, forward strand.
GTCTCTCTCGCTGTCTGTCTGTCTCTCTGGAAAGGCAAGGCAAGACTGGCTCTCTGTCTCTCACTCTGTCTTTCTGTCTGTCTCTCTGGCAAGGCAGGGCTGGCGCTCTGTCTCTCTCTATCTCTGTCTGTCTGTCTCTCAGAGAGCCAGCCTTGCTTTGCCAATCTGTGTCTCTCTCGCTGTCTTTCTGTCTGTCTCTAAGGCAAGGCAGGGCTGGCGCTCTGTCTCTTTCTATCTCTGTCTGTCTGTCTCTCAGAGAGCCAGCCTTGCCTTGCCAATCTGTGTCTCTCTCGCTGTCTCTCTGTCTGTCTCTCTGGCAAGGCAACGATGTTCTTTGTCTCTCTCCCTGGCAAGACAAGGCTGGCCCTCTGTCTCTTAGTCTGTCGGTAGTCTCTTTGTTTCTAAGGCAAGGCAGGGCTGGCTCTCTGTCTCTCTCTCTCTCTCTCTGTATGTCTGTCTCTCAGAGAGCTATGTTTGCCTTGCCAATCTGTGTCTCTCTGGCTGTCTGTCTGTCTCTCTGGCAAGGCAAGGCTGGGTCTCTCTCCCTCTCTCTGTCTGTGTTTCTGTCTCTAAAGCAAGGCAAGTCTGGATCTGTGTCTCTGTCTCTGACAAGGCAAGTCTGGCTCTCTGTCTCTCTAAGTTTCTGTCTGTCCCTCTTTGAGCCCTACTTGCCCTGCCAATGTGTGTCTCTCGGGCTATTGTTATGTTTGACAATTCAAGGCTGACTCTCTGGTTCTATCTCAGGAAAGGCAAGGCTGACTCGCTGACTCTCACTCTGTCTCTTCGAGAGCCAGCCTTGCATTAGGAATCTGTATCGCCCTCGCTGTCCTTCTGTCTGGCAAGGTGATGCTGGCTCTCTGGCTCTATCTCTGGCAAGGCAAGCCTGGCTTTCTGACTCTCACTCACTCTCTGTCTTTCTGTCTCACAGAGAGACAGCCTTGCCTTGACATTCTGTGTCTCTCTCGCAGTCTGTCTGTCTGTCTGTCTGGCAAGGCAAGGCTGGCTCTCTGTCTGTCTCTCTCTCTGGCAAGGCAAGGCTGGAACTATGTATCTCACTCTGTCTGTGTCTCTCTGGCAAGGCAAGGCAGGATCTCTGAATCTCTCTGTTTGTCTGTCTCTCTCTCAGACAGCCACCCTTGTGTTGCCAATCTGTGTCCTCTTGCTGTCTGTCTCTCTGGTAAGGCAAGGCTGGCTCTCTGTCTCTATCTCTAGCAAGGCAAGGCTGACTCTCTGGCTCTCACTCTGTTTGTCTCTCAGAGAGCCAGCCTTGCCTTGCGAATCTGTCTCTCTCGCTGTCCTTCTGTCTGGCAAGGTAATGCTTGCTCTCTGGCTCTATCTCTGGCAAGGCAAGGCTGGCTTTCTGACTCTCTCACTCTCTCTCTCTGTCTGTCTCTCAGAGAGCAAGCCTTGCATTGCCAATCTGTGTCTCTCTCACTGTCTGGCTGGCTGGCTGGCGAGGCAAGGCTGGCTCTCTGTCTCTCTCTCTCTGGTCAGGCAAGGCTGGCTCTCTGTCCCTCACTCTGTCTGTCTGTCTCTCTCGCAAGGCAGGCTGGATCACTCTCTCTCTCTGTTGGTCTGTCTCTCTCTCAGACAGCCACCCTTGCCTTGCCAATCTGTTTCTCTCCCTCTCTGTCTGTCTCTCTGGAAAGGCAAGGTTGGCTCTGTCTCTATCTCTGGCAAGGCAAGCCTGGCTTTCCGACTCACACTCAATTTCTCTCTGTCTGCTTCACAAAGAGCCAGCCTTGCCTTGCCAATCTGAGTCTCTCTCGCTGTCTGTCTGTCTCTCTGGCAAGGCACGCCTGGCTTTCTGGCTCTCTCTCTCTGGCAAGGCAAGACTGGCTCTCCGTCTCTCACTCTGTCTGTCTGTCTCTAAGGCAAGGCAGGGCTGGCGCTCTGTCTCTCTCTATCTCTGTCTGTCTGTCTCTCAGAGAGCCAGCCTTGCTTTGCCAATCTGTGTCTCTCTCGCTGTCTGTCTGTCTCTCTGGCAAGACAAGGCTGGCCCTCTGTCTCTTAGTCTGTCAGTAGTCTTTTTGTTTCTAAGGCAAGGCAGGGGTGGCTCTCTGTCTCTCTGTCTCTCTCTTTGTATGTCTGTCTCCCAGAGAGCTAGGTTTGCCTTGCCAGTCTGTGTCTCTCTGGCTGTCTGTCTGTCTATCTGGCAAGGCAAGGCTGGATCTCTGTCTCTCACTGGCAAGGCAAGTCTGGCTCTATGTATCTCACTCTGTCTGTGTGTCTCTAAGGCACGGCAGGGCTGTCACTCTGTCCTTCACTCTCTGAGAAGGTTAGGCTGGCTCTCTGTCTCTCTCTCTGTCTGTCCCTCTGTGAACCACCCTTGCCTTATCAATCTGTGTCTCTCTTGCTCTCTGTCTGTCTCTCTGGCAAGGCCAGCCTGGCTTTCTGATTCTCACTCAATTTCTGTCTGTCTGTCTCTCAGAGAGCCAGCTTTGCCTTGCCAATCTGTGTCTCTCTCGCTGTCCTTCTGTCTGGCAAGGAAAGGCTGGCTCTCTGGCTGTATCTCTGGATGGGTAAGTCTGTCTCTCCTACTCTCACTCTGTCTGTTTGCCTTTCTCTAAGGAAAGGCAAGGCTGGCTCTCTGACTCTCACTCTGTTTGTCTCTCTCTCTCTCTCTAAGGCAGGGCAAGGGTGGCTCTCTGTCTCTCTCTCTGTCTGTCTGTGTCTAATGAGCCAGCCTTGCCTGGCCAATCTCTGTCTCTATTGCTGTCTGTCTGTCTCTCTGGAAAGGCAAGGCTGGCTGTGTCTCTCTCTTTGGCAAGAAAGGCTCGCTCTCTGCCTCGTTATCTATCTGTCTCTATGGCAAGGCAAGGCTGGCTCTCTGTCTCTCATCTCTCTCTCTGTCTCAGAGAGCCAGTCTTGCCTTGCCAATCTGTGTCTCTCTCACTGTCTGTCTGTATCTCTGGAAAGTCAAGGCTGGCTCTCTGTCTCTCACTCTGTCTGTCTGTCAGTCTCTAAGGTAAGGCAGGGCTGGCGCTCTGTCTCTCTCTATCTGTGTCTGTCTGTCTCTCAGAAAACCAGCCTTTCCTTGCCAATCTGTGTCTCTCTCGCTGTCTCTCTGTTTGTCTCTCTGGCCATGCAAGGCTATTTTCTGTCTCTGTCGGTAGTCTGTTTCTAACGCAAGACATGGCTGGCTCTCTGTCTCTCTCTGTATGTCTGTCTCTCAGAGAGCTAGGTTTGCCTTGACAATCTGGCTCTCTCGCTCTCTGTCTGGCTGGCTGGTAAGACAGGGCTGGCTCTCTGTCTCTGTGTCTGTCTCTGTCTCCCTCTCTCTCTTTCTCCCTCTCTCCCTCTCTCTCTCCATGTTTCTCACAGAGCCTATTTGTCCTGCCAATCTGTGTCTCTCTCGCTGTCTGTCTGTCTCTCTGGCAAGGATGGGATGGCTCTCTGTCTCTGTCTCTGGCAAGGCAAGGCTGGGTCTCTGTCTCTCACTCTGTCTATCTGTCTCTAAGGCAAGGCAAGGCTGGCTTTCTATCTCTCTGAGAAGGCAAGGCTGGCTCTCTGACTCTCACTCTCTCTGTCTGTCTGTCTGTCTCTCTGGCAATTCAAGGCTGGATCTCTGTCTCTCTGTTTGTCTGTCTCTCTCTCAGAGAGCCACCCTTGCCTTGCCAATCTGTGTCCTCTTGCTGTCTGTCTCTCTCTGGCAAGGCAAGTCTGACTCTCTGTCTCTATCTGTAGCAAGGCAAGGATGGCTCTCTGTCTCTCACTCTGTCTGTCTGTCTGTCTCAAATGCAAGGCAGGGCTGTCGCTCTGTCTCTCTCTCTCTCTCTCTGTCTGTCTCTCAGAGAGCCATCATTGCCTTGCAAATCTGTGTCTCTCTTGCTTTCTGTCCTTCTTCCTGGCAACCCAAAGCTCGCTCTCTCTCTCTCTCTCTCTCTCTCTCTCTCTCTCTCTCTCTGTCTCTCAGAAATCCAGCCTTGCCTTGCCAATCTGTGTCTCTCTCGCTGTCTATCTGTCTCTTTGTAAAGGCAATGCTGGCTCTCTGTCTCTATCTCTGGCAAGGCAAGCTTGGCTTTCTGACTCTCACTCTCTGTCTGTCTGTCTCTCAGAGAGCTAGCCTTGCATTGCCAATCTGTGTCTCGCTCACTGTCTGTCTGTCTCTATCTCTGGCAAGGCAAGGCAAGGCTGGCTTTCTGGCTCTCTCTCTGTTTCTCTGTCTCTCACAGAGCCAGCCTTGTCCTGCTAATCTGTGTCTCTCTCGCTGTCCTTCTGTCTGGCAAGGCAAGGCTGGCTCTCTGGCTCTATCTGTGGCAAGACAAGGCTGACTCTCTGACTTTCACTCTGTCTGTCTCTCTCTCTCTCTAAGGCAATGCAAATTTGGCTCTCTGTCTCTACCTCTCTCTGTCTGTCTGTCTCTAAGAGAGCCAGCCTTGCCTTGCCAATCTTTGTCTCTCTCACTGTCTGTCTGTCTCTCTGGCAAGGCAAGGCTGGCTCTCTGTCACTCTCTCTCTGGCAAGGCAAGGCTGGCTCTCTGTCACTCTCTCTCTGGAAAGGCAAGGCTGGATCTCTGTCTCTCTCTCCGTTTGTCTTTCCTTCCAGAGAACCACCCTTGCCTTGCAAATTTGTGTCTCTCTTGCTTTCTGTCCTTCTGGCTGGCAACCCAAAGCTGGCTCTCTCTCTCTCTCTGTCTCTCTCTCTGTCTGTCTCTCAGAAAGCCAGCCTTGCGTTGCGAATCTTTGTCTCTCTCGCTGTCTGTGTGTCTCTCTGGAAAGACAATGCTGGCTCTCTGTCTCTATCTCTTGCAAGGCAAGCCTGTCTTTCTGACTCTCACTCTCTGGAATGTCAAGGCTGGCTCTCTGTCTCTTACTGTGACACAGGCTGCAAAAGCAAAAACTGGCAAGTGGGATGATATCACACTGACAGCTTCTCTGGGGGAGAGGAACACTCAGGGGTGCTTTCTAGAGTGCGATTTATCCAATCAGCTGGAGCCAAAGGAACAGCCGAGTTCAAATAGGGAGTCGCAGCTCAGAACCCTGGTCAGGATGGTCGTCACCAAAACCACAGAATCCACTGAGTGCTGGCAAGGGTGTGAAGAAGGGGGCCTTGACACAGTGTTACAGAAGCTTCTTGGAGAACTGGCAGCAGAGCCGGCTCTAACTAGCCATCCTGCCTTGAGTCCACACAAAAGGAGCCGAGTCAGTGTGTAGAGCAGTCACTGCACTTCATGTTGCTCACTGCATCTTCATGTTTTCCGCAAGAATGGGGTCACTCAGAGGAAGGCCCACAAAGCCATCCGCCCCATACGGCCGTCCACTTCAGAGGCTCATTGCTCACTTGCCCTCACCCTCCTCTGACAAGGAGAGAATGGGAGCCCCCTACCCCCACCACACCCTAGGCCAGCTCCTAAGCAAACCAGTCAAGGCTCGGAGTAGGGACGGCTCCCAGGGAGATCAGGAGCAGCCACTGCATGGAGAAGGACATTGCCTCCAGTTGCCATGGCATCAGCGCCTCATGGGGTCAGCACCCAGAGGTTTGTGATGTTTGAACACATGCGTGTTGTACCACCAGGAGGAGCCCAGCTACCCAAACAGCTGGCTCAGACCCCTACCCAGGCCCAGACAGCCACTTCCCTCCCTCAGGGCTGGGCAGAGCAAGCCTCAAGACAGTGTGTCTTGTTCCTAGCTGCCTCTGTTTCACAAATAGGGGAGAGGAGCTGTCAGTGCACTTGAGCATTGGGGATGTCATCTTTCAGGCCGGGAACCTGTGTAGCAAACCCTAAGCCATCAAGATGGTCATCTCCTGATTTCTAGGGGCATTGCTTCAAGGACTCAGTGAAAACATCAAAGATATGGATGCTCCCAACCCTAACCCTAAACCTAACCCTAGCCTGAACCCCTAATCCTAACCTTAAACTTAAGCCAAACCAGAACCCAATACCTAACCCTAACCCTAACCTAACCCATACCCTAAATGATACTCTAACCCATACCCCAACCCTAACACAAACACATGACTTTAACCTGAACCCCTAAACTTAACCCTAAGCCAAAACAGAACCTAAAACCTAACCTGTACCCTAATCCTAACCCTAAAGCTAACCATACCTAACCCTAGAACTAAACCTAACCCATACCTTGTACTTGAATCCTACCCTGTACCCTAACTCTAACCCATATGTGTACCCATACCCTAATCTGTACCCTTTGCATAAACTTTACCCCAACTCTTACAGATACTCTAACCTTAACCCATACCTTAAAACTAACCCTAAGCCATACCCATACCCATACCCAAACCCGGACCCTAACCTAAACCCAAACCCTAACTCTAACCCTAACAAGAACCCCAACCCTAACCTGAACCCTCAATCCTAAACTTAACCCTTAACCTAATCCTAACCTATACTCCAACCCTAACCCATACCCTAACCAAACCTGAACCCTAAATCTAACCCCTAAGCCTAACCCATTCCCTAACCCTAACCCATATTCTTACCCTAAACCTAACCCTAACATACCCTAACCCATACCATAACCCTAACCCATACCATACACTAACTGTAACCCTAACCCTCACCCAAACCAGTACCCTAACCCTCACCCTAACCATTAAGCCTAATCCTAGACCTAACCCTAACCCATAACCTAACCCTAAACCTAATTCGTACTATAACCTTAACCCTAACCCCTAACACTAACCCACACCTGTACCAGTAACCCTAATCCTAACCCTTTTCCTTACCTGTACCCTAACACTAACCCTAACCTCCAGGTGGAGGAGGAGGTGGAGGATCACAAAGACATCCAGTGATGTTCCTGTGGGGTCATTACTCTATTCAGTGTTATTCAATGTATACTGTAAGTTAAATCAAATTGAGTCAGGCAACAACTATTGAATGCTTATTAATATATAAGGCAGGACAAACAAAATCATACAAATAGCCAGTCTCCTGAATAGAGTGGACCTCATCAATTGACAGACATTTATAATACTTTACTAATGGAAACAAAGATCATCATGTACTTGTGACTGGTTGTCAATGACTGTAAAGTTGTTCTTGGAGTTTGAAATGCTGGATTCTATGCCCAGTTCCCCAAATATTTGTTCTGCAGCTTTTTGGTTAACCTTATGAAGTCACACACCTGACATGTGTCAGTGCTGTCCTATGCTTTTAGGATCTTCCACCTGCAAATTACGTTACACTTTAATTCTTTAAATACCTGTCAAGTGTGGAGGTCATTGCTGCTGCACTAAATTATCTGTATGCTATTGCTGCTATGGTTCTCAATCAAGATACTTGAAAACAGGAGAGTGGCCTTTTATCTTGGTGTGTAAACACCCTCGTCCAACCCTGGAGCACATAGGGTTGATGCCTGGACCTAATCCTCATTCTAGTTTGCTTCTAATGCACGCTCTGAATGTGGAATTAATGGCAGCCTGGATTGAGAGCCTAGCGTCCGGCTTAGGCGTGGCACAACCCTGGCCATTGCAGGCATTCGGGGAGTGAAACTGCAGACAGGGGCTATCTGTCTCTATCTCCCTCAAAAGAAATACTTGAAAACAAAACCAAGGGGTCAGTGCTGTGTTGCAGCAGGTTAAGGTGCTACCTGCGATGCCAGCATCCCAAATAGATACTGGTTTGAATTGCAGCTCTTCCACTTCCTGTCCAGCTTTCTGCTAATGGACCTGGGAAAGCCATGGAGGATAGCCTAAGTACCTCAGCCCCTGAACCCATGTGAGAAACCTGGATGAAGCTCCTGGCTTCAGCCTGGCCTACCTCTGACCATTGCTGACATTTGAGGATGGAGGTTTTCTCTCTCCCCCACCCCCTCCTCTCATTTCTCCTTCTCCCTCTGTAACTTTCCTTTCAAATGACAAATAAACCTTTTTTAAGAGCCCTTTGCATCACCTATTTCTTCACTCAATAGGTGTTTATTGCATGTTTATAACTGTAGATCAAGGGGAAGCAACAGTAAGTAGCACGGACAAGGCTGTTGCCCAAATGGAGTTCATGTTCTGGAGGAGACCAGGGTATAGGATTGTATACTACAAGATTTTTATGTGCTATGTATGAAGGAAGAAAAGCAGAATCACTTCCTAGAGAGCCACGAATGACCATATTGTGGAAGAGCAATTGAAGATTGAAGATACTGTGAGAAGATGACATGTGAGCAGAGAGCTAAGTGAAGAGAAAGTTTATTAAATGTTTGGAGTGACACACATCCCCATAGCTTTGAGAATGGTGGGAATAGCCACCTGCCTTATTTTATATCTTTGGACAGAAGCATATAATGGACAAAGGTTATGAACAACATTTATTTCAGTGGTGTCAAGTACATTTTTGAGTATCCTATCTACAATGGACTGACTCCAAAACTTAGGAACCAGGATAAAGATGTGTGTTTCTTCTTTTATAGATAGCTGTAGAAAGTGGGACTTATGTGTTTGGTCTATAAACATTGAGTTAGTGGAAGCAACAGAATAACATATTAAATTTTAAGACCTGTAATTTAGTTCAGTTAAACAAGTATTTATTGAATCTGCATCAAACAATCCAAGCCAACTTCTATGTTAAACACTGTGCACACAAAATAGCTAAAGTATGTTTCCTGCCCTGGAGGACCTTATAGTTTAGTGGGAAAGACAGGCTTGTGACCAGATGCTGTTAGTCTAGTATGGGTCACTACTGAATTGCAGTGATGTGAGCAGTGGTCTGTAACAGATGGCATACTCTCTTTTCACATCTGGACTTACAAAAGATATTTAAGTTATGCTCTCCCTAAACAGAAAATACTGTATGATTCAAATTTGAGGGTAAACGTTTGCATGTGTTTAATAATGTGCTTTAAGACATGTTTCTAAATGCATCTTCTGAGATTTCCCTTGTCTAATACAAAGGCAATTTGTACACTAAATGGACAAGTGTTTTCTGAAAAGTCTGTCCATGACATTAGTTTGTTGTTAGGGAAATGCTGGTTAAAACAGCAGAGTAAGATAATAAGTGTATTCCCCACAGCCTTGAGTTCTCATATAGGCAAACTATTCTTCTGTCCTCACTAGTTTAGTCTACTGTATTCTCTGTGTAGTTAGAATAGCTTTCCCATCACAGTCCAAGAAGCTCTTTTGGGAGGGTCACCAAAAATTTTCCCTATTTTCTTGCCACTTGGTGCACTATTGGAGAGTAAACATCTGATCAAAATGATCAAAGTGAAGTTTCCATGGCTTAACAAGACTCATCACATTTTAGGTTTCATTTTTATCCAGCAGAAGACTCCTAAACACACATGAACTTGAGTGGCTTGTCTCTCAGGCTGATACATGATTTTCTTGTTTGCAAAACCGAAGGAAGCAAAGATAAATAAATAAATAAATAAATAAGGCACTGCCTGCCTTCTCTCCCAATTCTATGCCAGCCTTCCTGCTAAGCGATGTGTATGCATCCAAGCCAACATTCCAGCCTGAATCTGAACCTGAACATAGACCCTAAAACCAAACACAAACCCCAACCTGAACCTTAACACTAAAACCAAACACTAATCGGAACCCGACTCTGAACCCAAACCCAGATCCTAAAACCAAACACTAATCCGAACCAGAATCCAAACCCTGAACCCCTATCCCGAACCCAGAAACCAGAACCCAAACCCAGACCTCAATCAGAACCAGATCCACTATCCTAAACCAGAACCCAGAACCTGAAACAAAACCCCTATCGCAAACCCGAACCCCAAGCCACGGAACTCCCAGAAGGGTCGCACTTGGGGCATCCTTCACAGGTGTGTTAGGAAGCTTGATTGTGAGCTGAGCCCAACACTCCCAACCCCAGGCACCCTCACAGCAGGTAGGGCCTTTTGCTCCCTGAGGAACCACGCCTGAGATGCTCAGAAATCAGCCCTGGGCTGGCAGGAGTCCAAGAAGAAGCTGTCAGGTTTCCAGGAATTAGCTATTCTTGTTTCATAGGAACACTTACCAGGTGACGGGGGCAGGTGGGGAGTCTTGGGCAGAAAAGTTGCACTCTAACAGCCATCCTCCTCAGGTACTGAGGTCTGCAGTGGCCGCCGTGGCCTCCTCCAGCTGTAGCAGCAGCTCTGGGTGCTGTGATGAGAATGCACCAGTGTCCACACTCTGGAAGTCCGGGTAAGAGATGACAGAGGTCAGCACCTCTGCAAGGTGGCTGCTGTCAAATGCAGCCGTCTGGTGGCTCAGCCTGGTGCTCCTTCTGCCCCCTGTCCCAGAACAAAGAGCCTGCTTTCAGTGATTACCTTGAGGAAAGGGTAAAACTTCAGTTTCATGATGATCTGAACCAGAACAAGTGGCTGGTAAGCCTATGGTCACTACTAAAGACAATACAGGATCCTATTGCAGGCCCAATGAGTAGACGCACTGAGAGATAAGGTAGCAACCCATGGAGTCCAAGCCAAGAGCCTGTGAGCCTTCTGAGGATAGGCAGCTGGCCCTGACACTCAGCTGGCCCTGGATTAAACCTCACATGCACCTGATGACTGCCTGCCTTTTGGGCCTTACAGACACACCCTCTGCAGAATGGTGGACTACTGACACAGACCCCTCTCGTACCCTGAGTCAAGTCCTGCAAGCTTCAACCCCTTCCATGCTCCCAGTCCAGTCCAGCAAGCCTCAGGCCTGACATGAACCCTTCCCTCACACCTGTCCAGTTCTAGCAACCCTTGGCCATGAAGCCACCTTCCATGCTCCTAGTCCAGTTCCAGAAAGCCTCTGCCCAGCCCCCTGGGTCCCCTGGTAGTGGTGGTGCCAGGCTGGTGCCAGGCTGGTATGGAATCCCTCTACTTGCTGATCTCCAGCTGCATGGCACAGAGCTCCTATTGCAGAAAGTGTCACATGAATGCCAGGTTGCAGCCATTGACTCAGTTATGCTTGGTGGAAATGGTGTCATCTTGGAGGGTCCAGGCAGTGATCCACAAGCCTGCTATAGGTGTCCCAGGTGGTATGAGCCACATTGGAACATACCCGGAAGCTAAGATCATCTTGGTCCATTGCTACCCAGATGAGCCCAGGGCAGGAGTAGGGCCCAGGGGTGGGGTGGTGGTACCAGTCACTGTCTCTGGTACCCTGACCCCTGCCCTGCTTCTTCAGGGAGTCACTAGGAGACATGACAGGGGCTATAGTCAGCAAGAGCAAACAGTGCAGGTTGTGGGTGGGTGGGTAGGGCAGGTTTAGGGTAAGGGTTAATGATAGGGTTAGGAATAGGGCAGGGTTAAGGTTAGTGATAGGGTTAGATATAGGGCAGAGTTAGGATTAGGGTTAGTGACAGGGCAGGGTGCAGCTGCCTCACCAGACTATGCACCTGATAGTGCCACCTGCTGGACACAAATACCATCAATCCGGACTACTGGGTCATCTCAAGGGGGGACTACAGTGCTGATGCATGGGGTGCAAGTGAGCATCCCAGAGCATGGAAGAGGGGAGGTCACATCATAGGGCAGGACACTGTGACCATCCCAGAGACTCAGCTTGTCAGAGCCACTATACAGACCGTCCGTGAGTGTTACTACACTCTATGGACATCACATCCATGTTACAGGCAGCACATGGACCAGCTGTGGGTATTATTACACTGTGTGTAAGTCACATCAATGTATCACACCAAAAACTGAAAGTTTTCAACAACGATTGTGCTGTGAACAACATCATTTCTTTTTCAGATTTACTCTGTTTTATTTGAAAGGCAGAGTTATAGAAAGAACGGGACAGAGAGACCTTCTACCTGCTGGATCACTCTCTAAATGCCCGAGCTGAGGCGATCTGAAGCCAGGAGACAAATGGCCAATTGCTTTCTGCACATGGGTCTCCCGCATGGGTTTAGGAAACCAAGGCTTGAGCCATCCTGTACTGCTTCCCCAGGCACTTCAGCAGGGAGCTGGTCCAAAAAGAGAGCTGTTGAGACACAAACCAGCACCTACATGGATGCCAAGTCTGCAGGCAGTGGTCTAGTCCACTACAACCACAGTGCCTGGCCCACCATCCATTTAGCTTTAGGAAGAATGGACGTGTTTAGTTTTAAAACACAGATGGATTTGAATGACTGAGCAAGAGCAAGAGGCAGCCGGTGGACTCTGCAGATGGTTACAACTGTTGGGGCTCGGCCAGGCCAAAGTTCAGAGGGGTCTCCAGTTCTGGTGCAGGCACAGGCTCTAGGACCACCTTAGGCTGCCTTCCCAGGCCATGACAGGAAGCCCCAGGGACACCAACAGGGACACAGAAAGGCCTAAGCAGACGTTTTCGTGTCCAGGATCAGATACACCATCTCACGCTTCCCGGGGCGGGGTCCAGGTGGGAAGGATCCCAGTCAGGAGAACCACCTCTGGCTTCCCTCCCTGAGCAGCTGTGGAGCTGGGCTAGATGCCTGAGGAGGGCTTGGCTTACATGTCAGGCAGTTTCCCATTTTGGCGTGACCTTAAGTCTTACTGGCAATGGGACTTCCTGTCGTGTATGACAGACCTCAGAGACCCAGTGTGTCCACATTGTCTCTTGGCACAACTTCTCCAACACAGGACCCCAGAAAATCTGAAAGTGGGAGCCCAGTCCCTGGAGGAGCGGAAGTCGGTCTGCAGGCCTCCTCACACCCAAGGCTCCTTCAGGCGCCTCCCACCAGCCGTCTTTCCAACTCCCATTTTGCAGAGGAGGTGGCTGTGTGGCAACTGGGCAGCAAGCATCTCCTCAGCAAGGTGGGTGGGCGGTCGGCGTGCCTGGGTGCTGCCTGGCTGCCGGGGCCCAGGCCCTTGGTATGTGCGGTCCGTGTCTGCACGCTCACTTTGCTGCTGCAGGTGTACACACCACTTCCTGACCATGAGGATGCCTTCCACTATGGCCTCTTCCTCTTCTGTTGCCTGGGTCCGTTGTGCTGTGCGGGCCTGCGAGGTGCTTCCTCCCTGGACCCTTCCCAGCCATGCCCGCCCCAAACCCCAACTTTTGGTTTAGGCAGTTGGGACCAGTGGTATGGGTGTCCATGGCTCTTTGATGTTTGTGATTTGACAGCCATCAGTCTTGCTTCTGCTTAGTTAGCCCAAGAGTCCACTCAGTCACACGTGCCAGATAAAATTCAGCTTCTGGATTTTAAATTTCATTTATTCAAAGGCAGAGAGGGAGTGAAAAAATTTCCTGTGTTGCTTCTCACCCCAAATGTCCGCACCAGCTTAGGGCTAAGCTGAAACCAGGACAGGTCCCCACATGGTGGGGTCTAGTGCTGGTACCCACAAGGTCACCTAATGCTGGTCCCAAGGTCCTCACTTAGTCTCCTGGTGCTGGTCCCAAGGTTTCCACATGGTTCCCTGGTGCTGGTGCTGGTCCCCACATCGTCCCCTAGTGCTGGTCCCCACATGGTAGGGACTAGTGCTGGTAGCCACATGGTCCCATAGTGCTAGAGGTATCACCCCACCTTGCAGTTGCCTTAGCAGGGAGCTGATTGGAACAGGGCTGGAGTTCCTAGTCCCCATCTGACATGGGAGTGACCTAAGATCTACCTTATGGATATTAAAACTGTCTTATTGTTTCAAAATCTCCCTGCTGAAAATAAGCTCCCCCAAAGAAAAACTTTTTTTCTCTTTCTAAAATAAGGATCTCTAATGTGAATTAGAGGCTTAAATATTTGAACCTTAGCCCTAACCCTAAGCCATAACCTTAACCCTAACCCAAAACCCCTAACCTTAATACTAGCATTAACCCCTAACCCGAACAAGGACTTGAACCCAAACCTTAACCCAAATCCTAACCCTAACCCTAACCCAAACCCAAACCTGAACCCTAACCTTATCCCCTAACTCTAACCTGAACCTTAACTGGGCCTGAACCCAAGCCCTAACACGAACCCAAAGCCTATTTCGAACCTGAACCCAAACCCGAATCCTAACCCTAACCCTCTGTGGCACAGAACATTCCTGGGAACCCCAGGCTCAGTACATCACATAGTGAAAAGCACTACAGCGTCACAGGCCAAGCTGGACCATGTAGCTCCTGTGACCCCGTGATATTAGTCTAACCACTGTCTTGAAGTCACGGGGCAGATGGGTCCTACTCCCATACCCTTTGAAGTAGGAGTGATGACCTTGGCAAACTCAGGACCGTCTGCTGTATGGCCCCCTTCCTCAATGTATAGTCATGGTCTTGCTCTGCTGTGGGTGGTCATACATATACAACCTAGAATCAGTCACAGCCAACACGGATCCCTTTAGCACACAGGCTTGTGGGGGCAATTCAATGTTCCAATACCATCAAGGTACCACTCACACCAAGAGAGAAAACCACTAGGAGGATACTCTCTGCACCCAACAAGCAATACAGACTCAGATTAGCCTGCCACCAGGAGCCACATGCAGTGTGTTCATCAGCAATTGTGACACACGGAACACACCAAGCCACAAACTGATACAACAACATGCGAAGTCACAGACCGTGACACACAAAACATGCTAAGATACAAATCATGACACACAAGTTGTTTCCATGTATTGTAGTGGTCATCACGCTCGTCTAACAAATCAAGACACACACAGCATGCTAAGTCACAAACTGTGACGCACAGCGCATCTAAGCCACAAACCGTGACACATAGGGCATGCTAAGCCACAAAATGAATCTTAGTAAACTCTAGAAAACCAAAATATCATATTATCATCCCTCGCCAAAATGGAGTACAACTACAAGTTATTACAACAGAAACTCTAGAAATACTAAAAACATAAGATGGTAAACAATATGCTCCTGAAGGAGCAACTGGTTAGTGAAGAAATCAAAAAAAAAAAAAAAAAAATTCAATTCCCTAAATGAAAAAAAAGTAGAAGCAGCATAAACAACCTTAGGGGGATGGATATCACAAAAGCAAACTGTGAGACTTTTATAGCAATGATCACATGAACAAACAGAAATAAATAGAAACATACCAAACAGAAACAAGGCATCTAAAAGACCATGAAAATGAATTGAAAAATTCCAACGCTTGAAGAAGTAATAAATATCAGAGCAGAAATAGTAATGTAAAACTAAAGAGAGTTAAACGATTGTTACGCTAAGATAAAGAGAGATGAAACTCTGCACATGTGACTTACTCCAGTGGACACAATAAGGCACAAAAAGGCTGCAAACAGGTTAAGGCTACTTCAACTCATTAATATTCAGCAGGTCAGTCTGAGTTCACCACACCTGCCACACAACATAGAAACCCAAACACGTTTTCTAGCCTCTGAATCCCAGACTTAACCCCAGCCCTAACTCTGAGCCTGAAACTGACGTGAATCTGACCCTTAACATAACCCTCAAGCTGACCCTGACCATCAACTTGACCCTGACACTGATCCTGACTCTGAACTTGACCCTGACATTGACACTGCACATAACCTTAGACTTAGCCTTAACCTTACCCTAACATTAACTCTACCCTTAACCACACCCTTTGCCCTGCCTTACTCTGACCCTGGTCCAGAACTTGACCCTGACCCTAGCATAAGTCCACCCATAAGTCTACCCTAGATTCAACCCTCACTTTACCCTAACCCTAAGTCTACCCCTAAGCACACCCATTGCTCTGCCCCAAAGTTTACCAGCCCTAACCCTAACCCTAGGGCGTGCATCTCTCCCTTCGCGTCCCCAGGCCCAGCGCAGCGAGGAGCCTCAGGCTCCGTCAAGCCGCGCAAAACTTACCCGAGCGAGGAGAGGAAGCACAGCCGGACGCCATGGGGTCGACGAGGAGGAAGAAAAGAGTCCCCAGCGGAGGAATCCTGCGTGGTGCTGACGCGGAGGGATTGGCCGCAGGGTCACTTCCTGCGAGGAGCTGCGGCCACACACCCTCAGTCGGCGAAGAAGAAGTGGAAGAAGAGGACGCGTCCCTGGACTCTCCCGAGTGGGAGCAGTTCTGCTGGAAGACGCGCTGCGGGCCCGTGAGTGGACGTGACAGGGCTCGCGGACTCCAGCTGGCCCTCGTCCCACCTGCACCCCGCCGGGGGAGGGCCTCGCGGTGGCCGCCATGGTGGACGTGGAGCCGGCTGTGTGCCTGGTGGAGTTTTTGCCGACCCCAGAGTGCCTGGACTTTGAGCCTCGCTGGAGGAGTTTACAGACCCAAACGGACATCTACAAGGTAAGACCCCCACCCCCAAGGTATAGGGGTCCGGGAAGGGGAGGTGGCGGCTCGGCCCTAGTGCGTGTCCAGGAGTGCAGGTGGAGGCTTGTCCTTAGGTGTTGGGTCCAGCTGGGGAGGCGGCGGCTTGGCCTTCAGCAAGGGTGCAGGAGCGGAGGTGGCCATTGGCACTCCTGCGGGGTTCAGGGGGGTGGGCCGTGGCTTAACTCTCAGTGCGGTTTGCAGGCGGTGAGGTTGCGGCTTGGTCATATGCGTGGGATCTAGGAAGGAAGGACGTGGCTTGTCCCTAGGTGCAGGGTCCAGGAGGCAGGTGGTGGCTTGGTACTTGGAGGGCAGACCGTGTCTTGGCCCCTTGTGTGTTGTCTGGGAGGGCTGGTGACAGCTTGTTCATTTGTGTGTTGCAAGAAAGGCATGAGGTGGCTTGACCCTAGGCGCAGTTCCAGGAGGGCAAGTGGCAACTTGGTCCTCCGTTTGGGGTGGGGAAAAGCAGGTGGTGGCTTCGCCCTCGGCGTGGGGGCCACGAGGGCAGACTGTGGCTTTGCCCTTTGTGTGTTGTTGTTTGGGAGGGCTGGAGTCCTTGGTGCAGGGATGAGAGGGAAGGCTGAGGCTTGGCACTCAGTGTGGTCTCTGGGTATAGTGGGCAGAGGTGCCTTGGGTTCACGCTGTCCTGCAAGGCCTGCTCCACTTATGTCCTCGGGGCTGGTGGTCTACCTACCCACCTACCTTCCTTCTTTCCATCCTTTCCCTCTCTCTCTCTGTCTTTTCTTTTTATCTTATTTGGGTTAGTGGTGTACCAGTGTCACTTATTTTTTCAATAGATCTACTGCTCATTGATCTTTTATCTTTTTCCCATTTTGTTTATTCTCTAATTTCTTTCCTCCTACTAATTTTGTGGTGGTGGTTGTTTGTCTTTCCCCTTGATGCCGTTTATCTGATGTCTTTCAGTTTCTTAGTACAAGCACTGACTGTGGTAAATGTCCCTGTTTGCACTGCTGTTGTTGTGTCCCTTCCATTCTGATGCATTGTGTTATCTCCATTTGTTTACAGGAAGCTTTTGATTCCCCTTGATTTCTTCTGTGGCTCTTTGCTTAGGAGCATGTTGTTAAGTCATGTGTGAGTTTACATGTCTTTTAGAGATTTATGAGTTAATTTCTAACTGAATTAGATTGTGATCGGAAAAGATAAATGTGATGTGGTTTCATTTGTTAAAATTTATTGATACTTTTGCTTTATGGCTTAGTTGTGAACGATGCTCAAAAAAGTTCTTTGTACTGATGAAAAGAATGTTTTCTAGAGGTGTGGGATGGGTTCTCTAAGATAGCAACTAAGTTCTTTTATTACATTTTTATTACATTTTATTTATGTGATTTGTTTTGAACACATTCTGCGTATTTTGTAGAAACAATTCTAAGGATATTGTGATATCTCCTTCCTCTCTCCACCCCATTCCATCCCTGTATCTGCTTCTCTCCTTCAGTTTTTGAGATAAGGTATTTTAAATGGACATTACAGTAAAAAGCCTTAATATTTCACCAAATAATAAATTCAACAAATATAAAGAAGAGGGACCCTAGTTTAGTGGGAATATAAAAATGGCAATAATTTATCTTTTTTTTTCATGTTTGGATGGTCATATCTTGATATCTCATTGGTTCTTTAAGAATGCCAGGCACCTGGGGTGGTAGCCTAGTGGCGAAAGTCCTCTTCTAGGACATGCCAGGACTTTATATGGGTGCCAGAGCTCTCAGGGAAGATGTAATTTTTTTTGTTTTTTTATTTTACCACTCACTGTCAATGTTGTGAGGGCAAATAGTCCAGTGTCTCACTTTATAGAACAGTCTTTTCCTCAGATTATGTCTTGAGAGTAACATTTTTCATGTTTCAGATTGAAAAGTGATTTCTGGACCTCTTTCCCCCTTAAATTCCTGAAATGACCTCCTTTCCCAGTTCAATCATTAAGAAATAAGAATAGTTTAAAGGCATGTAAAACTCCAGAGTTCCTTTATTTTTCTGGTTTCCTACAGTCTTGCCTCTCTCTCTTTTTTCTTCACATTTTGATTTTACTTTGTTTTACTCAATCATCTCGTTAAAGTTCTTTTATTACATATTTTTCAATTATACATATCATACCAAAAAGGTCAGCCTTGTTTTAGTTTGATATAAATATCATCTCATTACACACATGCACACACATATTTGTTTCTAAACAATCCACTAAAATATGAATACATGCATGCATCATATATTCCATTTATAAAATCTATCACTGAACATATTTGCCACTTACACCCAGTAAAAATTGATAGTGTAAAACAATGAACACATTTAAAATTATTATGAATATTAAATAGACTTAAAATTTTATAGATATTGCACATTTTAATAACAAAGAAATGTCTTTTAAAGTTACTTTAAATATTTATGGGTAACTAGTAAATTTTGCTGGAATAATTCAAGGGTCAGTATCAATTTTATTTTTTTTTCTTTTTGGTAGGAGTTATGTTCTGAGATACCATTCACGTAACTAAGTAAATGGGTGTAGAAGTTATAGAAACATCTTTCAAGTCTTTGAATTTTTATGAGTTATGTGCCTAAAAATCATGTAATGACACACTTTCTTTTTTTCTTTTTTATTAATTACATTGCATTATGTAACACAGTTTTATAGGCACTGGGGTTTCCCCCCCAATCGCTCCCCAAACCCTCCCCCATGGTGGATTCCTCTACCTTGTTGCAATACCACAGTTCAACTTCAATTGAGATATTTTTCATTGCAAGCATATACCAAGCATAAAGTCCAGCATCTTATTGTCCAGATAAGTTCAACGGTTTCTTGGGGAGACCATTATGATGGATCTGTCTCCCAATAGTAAAACGGTTTTTGAAGTGTTAGCTGATTGGATGTTAAGAATTTTTTCTAACTCTTGGAAACAGTATTTGAAGAGATAGTATCAGTGGACTAGAGCTGAGTAAAGATGGGTTGAGATAATTCTCAGCAACCTTGAGAAGCTGTGTTGATCTACACTGTATTTATTTTAGGCTGTATTCATTTTAGGTGCTTTTAGTTAGTATTTGCATGCATTTAAACACCTAAATACATTATAAGTTGTCATTTACCTGACCATCCATGTAATGAGTAGGTCCATTTTTATTGCCTGTCGCTATTAGGCTTTTTTGGTTATTTGGAATGTTTACTTGGGTCTGGCGGTGTTACTGGATAGGCTAATCCTGAACCTGCAAGTGCCAGCATCTCATATGGGTGCCAGTTTTGTATCTGGCTGTTTCACTTCCTATCCAGCTCTCTGCTATGGAGAATGGCTCAAGTCCTTGGACCCCTGTGGGAGACCTGGAAGAAGTTCCTGGCTCTTGCCATTGCAGCCACTAGTGAATGAACCAGCTGATGGCAGATGAATCAGTTCTCTCTTTCTTTACTCTCCTTCTCTCTGTAAAAATCTGCCTTTCAAGTAAAGTACATTAATCTTTTAAAACGAAATAGAAAAGATCACTTGGCCTTGCCTCTGCTGACATGTGGTTAAAGGCCTAGCTAGGTTCAGTGAGTTCAAGATACTGGTATTTGCATGACAGCCCATAGTGAGTGTGTATATATTTGAAATGAAATGGTAACATGATTTTTTACTTTTCTCTAGGGCACATTAGTTCAGACAGTAAAGAAAGGGGAGTGGATCCTGTTGGATGAAATGAATTTGGCTGCTCCTGAAACATTTGAATGTTTGAGTGGTTTATTGGAAGGATCCTCTGGCTCCCTGGTGCTGCTGGATCAAGGAGACACAGGTAGCTCTTCATCCCCTTGAGTTGGTGCCAATTCTTGTGGTTGCTGCAGAGTGAGATTGTTTTGATTAAGTGGATTATATGACCCTCCTAAATATATTTGTTCCTTCTTAAATATCAGCTTTATGCAAAATGCACTGAGTTGTTGTCAGATGGTGTGGGGCATGCCAAGAAGAGAGTTTATCAGGGCAGTTGGGTTTCAGATGACAGGCACACATTAGCAAAATATACCCAGGTGTGTTATGATGACAGGAAAATTCACACTGAACAAACACAGCATAAGAGACTGGAATGACTGTGTAGATTGATACATACATACAGGTCTGAAAAATTATTTCAGTGGAGCTTCAGAAAAAGCAAGGGCGGAGTGGAGAGCCAGTATCAACTAGCTGAGTGTGTAAAGGCGGGTGACTATACTTGGGACTCCGTAGATGTGGAGAATCTTCTTTGAGGACCTGTGGCTTCTTACATGATTGCTATGAGTTATTGAGAATTTATAATGTTTCTCTTAACAGCCACTGGTTCGTCATCCTGACTTTCACATATTTGCTTGCATGAATCCAGCTACTGATGTGGGCAAAGGAAATCTCCCCCCAGGGATAAGAAACAGGTAAGGGGGTAGATGTAATGATAACATAACCAAGCAGCAGCATAGGTTGTTAATTTTCTTGACCCCTGATAGAGGAAGCATACTTCTGTCACTGTTAATTAAGTTTTTTATGAGTAGTGGTTGGTAGTAAGGAAAGTCTGTAACACTGGAGAACTTTGGGTTTTAGTTTGATACTTAGTGGCTCATGAATATTGTTGAAAACAAGAATGTTTCTTCTTGAAGTAGCCATCTAGCTTTCAGGAAAACTTCTTTTAACAATGTGAGAGAGTCCTGGATCCCCCACCCCCCAGGGCTCAGGAACTCCCATACCCATCTAGTTGCCTGGCCCCCAAGCACTGCTGGATCCCCCACCCCTGGGGTTCAAAACCTGACACCCACCTTGCAGGCAGGCCCCAGGACTTGGTCTAGGTGACCCAGTCCAGCAAGATTCTCCCCCTCTCCCCCCACTGGGGCTCATGAACCTACACTCACCTAAAAGGCAGGCCCTAGGATCTGGGCCAGGTGACCCAAGCTCCACCGGTTAGTGACAAACAGTTTTAAAATCTCTCAACACTGTAAAAGCAACGAACGATTCTGAAGGAAATTTTAGGCACTGTATTAAAGTGTTTACTTTCTAATCCTTTATTTTTCGTGGTGGGAAGGGGTTTATTTTCAGTGTTACATATAGTTACAATCAAACTATTGAGATTGAGGGTGTTTTATTTTTCTAAGTGTTGATTCTGTGAATTTAATAGAAAAGATTCATTGCACAGAATTAATGGAATAATAGGAACATTTCTTTTTTAAATTTTTTTTATTAATTACATTGCATTATGTGATACACTTTTCACTTTTTTATGCACTGGGATTCCCCCTGCCCCTCCCAAAACCCTCCACCCACCTTAGATTGCTCCACCTTGTTGCATTTCCATAGTTCAAATTCAGTTGAGCTTCTTTCATTGGAGGTATTTACCAAGCATAAAGTCCAGCCTCTTATTGTCCTGGTAAATTCAATGGTTTATTGGTGAGACCATCTCTGGTCTGAAGGCAGAGCCGGCAGAGCATTATCCCAATCAACCAAAAGCCCCAACATAATATTTCCAACCATTTACAACATTATGGCATTAATTGACATGGTATTGATTAACCAACATGTTAATAGGAAAATGCAGGTTCTCAACCACAACCTGTGACTTCCTCATAGACATTTGAATTTTGGTTTACATTCAACCATATTCTATACACCTTAAAATGGCTTAGATTGCTATTCAGCTGTCTCATGCCTATTTTAATTTTAGTCTTTAGCAGTTTATAGCATTGAAGCATGATTTCGCTGAACCTGGCTTGTTTTTGGGTGTTCTAACTCTATAAATCTAGCAGTATATATGTCAACAGTTTAGGTGAGCATGTTTAGGAGGGGTGTGCAGAGAAATCTTCCATACCCCAGTTAGGAATAACTAATCTTTGTGTCCCACCCAGTGAAGTGTAAGTGCATCTCCGCTGGCCGTTTCCTGTCTGGTTCTAAGCTTTCCTTGTTGCTCTCTGTCTGTCTATTCTAGTTTTGTTTATTTGTTTGTTTGTTTGTTTTGAGGGGTTTCTGGAGCGCTCCTGATGGTTATTACAAGAGGGGGTGGGGACCCAAAGTTGGAAGCAGGCAAGGACCAGAGAAAGCTCCTCTCCCTAGTCCTGAATAGGAACATTTCTTTGTGACATACATAATCCTTGTTATTATGATCAGTTTATATCTCATTGAAAGATTTAAGGATTTTTTGAGATATTTTATAAGCTATTAAGATGAACATGTACTTTCCATGTCATGCTTTTCTGTCATCACTACAATATTAACTTTCTAAAAGGTGGGCATTGTATAATAATTGTCTTACAGGTTCCCAGAAATTTATGTAGAAGAATTAGAAAGTAAAGAAGACTTACAGATTCTTATAGTGGATTATCTGAAAGGACTGAGTGTGAGCAAGAGTACAGTTCAAGGAATTGTAAAGTAGGTTTGCCTCAGCTTGTCTCTGAAAACTTTGAAATGTGTCACACACACATACATGTGCACATACACACATACACACTGCTGTTCTTTTTGCTTCTAACTTGTGAAGTCTGATTGAAGAATTGTTATTTAGATTTTTTTCCCCCAAGTGGAACCTTGTAAGATCTACCCTAGGTTTTCCCAAGAAAATTTTTGGGAAACTTGAAACTGTTACGAAGTAAACAATAACAAGTAACTTTCCTCATTACCTTTGAAGTCCTAGTTAGAAGCTTAAATGGTTTGAGGAGATGTAGATGGCTTGTTTTCTGACATATCTTTATGAAACATTCTCTTGCAGCTGTTTGGATATAAATGGAGAAAGGTGCATATAATTAATGTGTCAGGTATGGAGTTAATAGAGGCTTGAATGAATAAAGTATAGAATGGTTGTGTAGGTTGGTGCTTTAGTTTGACTTATCCCATTGTTTTTAAAATATGGGATGTATGCAGTCTTTCATGTGTAGAAAATGTTACTTCCAGTGGTAGTCTTCTCAGAAATTGCTGTCTTTCTAGGCAGATTTCTTACTTCATTTGCTGTATGTCTTCCAGATCCCAATGAATATTTTTTTGAATGCTCAGGTGCTAGATATACTATAAATAAGATAGTCTTGATTCCTAGAACCTGGAGTTGAGATCCCTGCTCTAGTCTGACTCCTTACTTGAGCTTCTTGGTAGTGCACCCCCTGGGAGGCGGCAGGTGAAGGTGCTGGCATCCATGTGGGTAATCTGGGTTGGATCCTCTGAGCCCAGCCTTTGCAGGCCTTAAGGGAGTGAATCTATGTGTACCTGTCAGATAAGTGAGTGATTACGTGAATTAATTTTAAAAGGCCAAAGAGCTGAAATCCTGGTTTTGCTCATGGAGCTCTGCTTGTAGATGTGAAGATAACCAATTCTGAGGAACCTTGTGCTCTCATTGAGGCTTAGGAAACTGAGTGTAAATTAGAACTCAGAATTCAGAGATTAGAAGACCTGAAGTCCTATTTTCTATCAGCTTATCATGAAAGGATTGTTCACAGAAGGAATATCTTGCTAGACTGTGGAATGAGGAAAAGCAAATTTCATTTGAGCCAGAACTATTATTTCATCCATGATATGTACTGATTTCATTGATCATGTAGCAACTGATCATGAATTTCACAGAATTTTGAGGTGCAGTAAATTCATGTTTCAATCTGAAATTTCTTCGTCTCATCTCGTCTGAAGTGTGGTGATGCTAGTAGTAGCTGCCATCATACTGTTATGCTTTTAAATGTGTTATCATATTACTGATACTGGCTGTAAATCATAAATTTTCAAAAATATCTTGCATTCACTCTTTGTGCTTATTTCTTACCACTGTGGGTCGTAAAACGAGTCAGATTGTCCATGTTAGAGGCAGCTGTGGAAGCTTGGCTTTGGACTTGGTGTGTTCTTCTCACAGTGCCTGTCCTGTGTTGCTAACTTGTCCTTAGGGAACAGCAGCTTCTCGCCTCAACTGTCAGTGCCTTTTCACTAGAGGATTTGCCGCCTGCACCTCACAGTTTTCCAGAGGAAACATACTCATTTTACTATTTTGAAAGGTAGCCTTTGAGTATGCAAAAAATATGCTTTACGAATACTGAGAGCTTTTGATACTGTTCCAGGAAGCTGTACATAAGCTTGACTATTTCTGATGCATAAAATGCCAAATAAGGAGCAATTAGAAGCAGGCCCCTTGAATCTTCTGTGATGAAGAAACTAGCAAAATAATGAATAGTCAGTTAATAAAATTGCTGGACCCTTCTCTTCTTTGCAGCTTCTACACAGCTTTGCAGAAAGAGTCTGGGACTAAATTGGTGGATGGGACCGGCCATAGACCTCACTACAGCCTCCGGACTCTGCAGGACCCTGCGATTTGCAGCTACCAATCCGTGTGGCAACGTCCAGCGCTCACTCTATGAGGTCTTTCTAAAGTTGTGTGACTTCAGTGTTTGGTGATAGGGTTCCACGTGGGGTAAAGGGAATGGGGTTGTGTGTGCCAGGTGTGTCTGTGCTCTCTAGTTAGCTGAGTCCAGAGCAGTTCATATCACGATGTCCTGCGTTTCCCTGCTACCTTGTCATATCTAAAAGTAGTTGTAGAAAGTAGCACCACTGAAGAAGTTAGGCTTAACTTCTGAATAAATTGGACTGCTGTTTTAGATGGATAATTAGTGTTATGCTGATTTGTGTTTTCTCTCTAGGGCTTCTGTTTGGTTTTTTTAACACAGCTTGACAGGGCATCTTATCCCAGAGTTCAGAAACTCATTTGTCAGCACATCGTATCTGGCAGTGTCAAAAGTCTGCTGACACTTTATTGCTCTTTATTTAGTTATTTGACATATATGAGAGGCTAAAATTTGAAATTTTCTGCTGTTTGTTTTTTTTTTCTTTTTTTTTATTATTATTTAACTTCATTAATTACATTGTATTATGTGACACAGTTACATAGATACTTGGGTTCTCCCACCCCTGCCCAAACGCTCCCACCATGGTGGATTCCTCCACCTTGTTGCATAACCACAGCTCAAGTTCAGTTGAGATTCCCCCATTGCAAGCATACACCAAACATAGAGTCCAGCATCTTATTGTCTAGTCAAGTTCAACGTCTTCTTAGGTATACCCTCTCTGGTCTGAAGACAGAGCTAGCAGAGTATTATCCCAGTCAATTGAAAGCTCCATCATACCATCAGCAAAAATTTACATCATTATGGAATTAATTGACATAGTAATGAGTAACCAACATGTTGAAAGTAAATACGAGTTCCCAGCCACCTTCTGTGATCACCTCACCTATACTTCAATTTAGTTTATATACAACATATAACATTCAAAACATAACATGTTATACATAACATCATATCATCTTAAATTAAGGCAAACATGTGGTATTTAACCTTTTGTGATTGGCTCATTTCCCTTAGCATGATGGTTTCCAGTTTGGCCCATTTGGCCACAAAGAACTGCATTTTGTTTTTTTTAATAGCTGAGTAGTATTCCATGGAGTAGATGAACCATAGCTTTCTTATCCAATCCTCTGGTGATGGGCATTTTGGTTGTTTCCATGTTTTTGCAATTACTGATTGTGCTGCTATGAGCATAGGAGTGCATGTTGGTTTCTCATAAAACAATTGTTCTGGATATATTCCTAGGAGTGCTATTGCTGGATCATACGGTATGTTGAATTTGAGTTGTTTGAATATTCTCCATACTGATTTCCATAGAGGCTGTACCAGCCTGCAGCCCCACCAGCAGTGGAGTAGGGATCCCTTTTCCCCGCAACCTCGCCAACAAGTGTTGTTGGTGCTTTTATTCATGTGGGCCAGTCTTACTGGCGTTAGGTGGTACCTCATTGATGTTTTAATTTGGATTTCCCTTATTGCCAGGGAACTTGAGCATTTTTTCATATGTTTATTTGCCATTTGGGTTTGTTCCTTTGTGAAGTGTTTGCCCATTTCCCGTGCCCATTTCTTGAGTGGCTTGTGGAGTTTGGTAGAGTGGCAGGGTACAAAATTAATGAACAAAAATCAACAGCCATAGTGTATGCGAACAGCCCCAAGATGGAAAAAGACTTAACCAGCAAGATACCATTCAAAATAACAGAGAAAAGTATGAAATATCTGGGAATAAATCTAACCAAAAATGTAGGAGACTTATTCGAAGAAAACTACAAACTACTTAAAAAAGAAATTGAACAAGACCTCAAAAGATGGAGTAACATCCCATGCTCCTGGATAGGTAAAATCAATATCATTAAAATGTCTATACTGCCAAAAGCAATATATACATTCAACGCAATCCCAATCAAATTGCCCAAAACATTCTTCATGGTACTGGAAACAATGATCCAAAAGTTCATCTGGAAGCACAAAAAACCACGGATAGCTAGAACCATCCTGAAGAACAGGAAGTTAGCAGGGGGAATCACAGTTCCGGACCTCTGGACATACTATAGGGCAGTGGTTATCAAAACAGCGTGGTACTGGCACAAAGATAGAGAGGAAGATCAATGGAGCAGAATAGAAACGCCAGAAGGAAACCCACACAGATACAGCCAAATAATCTTTGACAAAAAGACAAACGAAAATCCAGGCAAATGGGAAGGTCTGTTCAATAAATGCTGTTGGGACAACTGGTTAATAGCCTGCAGAAACAAAAAAATAGATCCACATCTCTCACCATACACTAAGATCAGATCTAAATGGATAACAGATCTAAACCTACATCCAGAAACCTTCAAACTTGTGGAAGAAAATGTTGGAAACACACTGGAACACTTAGGGGTAGGCCCTCACTTCCTAAAAAAGACTCCAAATGCAGTAGAAATCGAGACCAAAATAAACAGTTGGGACCTCATCAAACTAAGAAGCTTCTGTACAGCTAGAGAAACAATCAACAAAGTAAAAAGGCAACCCACAGAATGGGAGAAGATCTTTGCACACGACATAGGTGATAGAGGGCTGATCTCCAGAATATACAAAGAGCTACAAAACAACCAAAATGTCTGCTGTTTGTTTTTTACGAAGCTTTTTTTATTATAAAAATTATGTGTCGCAAAAAGTTTTAAGATGATCTGTCTTAGATGGAGGGAGTTTCCAGTAATGGTGCTCTTTAAGATTGCCATTTTCAGAAAGTTATATTCAAATTGTGGTTGTTGATTTACTGAGGTAAATTCCAATATGTATCACACGGAGGACCATTTGAAAAGAATATTTTGTAAGTCTCCTTTGTAACCTTATTGTTTCTTGGATATATTCATTTCTGCATCTGCGATCATTCTGACCTCCTTTCTAAGAGCCTTTTGGCGTTTCATTGGATGGTTTTGCCATAGTGGACAGCTTCTGTCTGATCATTTAGCTTCAGGTGTGAGCACACTAACCACCAACTTTTTGAGTGGCAGGAAATGACAAAGGAACATGGGGCTTAAAGACACAGAACTAACTTGGGACATGTTGATTGCTTACTTTTTAGGAAGAACTGACCATTAGTACTTGTTGTTACTTTGTATTCAACTTTTTAAAAAGTTAGACAAATAACACATGAGTAAACACTTTTGGTAGAGTATAAAACCACTGAGAAGGTTGAATTTGTTTTGGCTGTGATCGTAATCAAATAGTTACCTTCAGTTGCTCAATTATTTTGTGTGTTCATTGTGGTTGGGATGGAAGTTTAAAGACGAATGCTTTTTCCTCACTAAAAAATACTTAAAATCAGTTTCTAGAATTGTAGCTCCATCTCTGGACATCAGTTATTCTAGAAGAATTTCTTTATTGTTAGAAATTAGATTAATGACATTTTTGGCCATTTGTGTAATTCGGTTTAATGTGCACTCTGAAACATTTTCAAAGTTAAAACATATCTAATGAGAGAAGTATGTATGGCTTTCCAGGATTTTTTAATATAAAAATGACCTTTTATTCTCATTAAAGAAATATATTTATTTATTTGAAAGGCAGAATTACCCTGAAAGAAGGAAGAAGGGAAGCGTGGAGGAAGGGATCTTCTGTCCCAGATGGCTGAAACTGCCTGGACTGGGCCAAGCTGAAGCCAGGAGCCAGGAGCTGGCCATTCTCTAATGTGGTTGGGGCACCTGAGTGTTTGAGCCTTCTGTTGTTTTCCCAGGCTACTGGCATGGAGTTGGATTAGAGGAGCCAACACTCCAGCCAGATCCCATATGGGGTGCCAGCATTGGGTACAGCTTAACCCTTTATGCCATAATGCCAGCCCCTTCATTCCACTTTTACAGAAACTTTTTCAAATATCCTCTTTTCTGGGTAATATTATGCCATCATTCCTAATATTGTCCTTACTGGATTTTTGTTCTTGGAGGATCAGTTTTAGGAATGAAAAGGGATCCTTCCTCCCTTTGACAGCTTTTTTTTCTCAAAAAATTTTATTTGAAAGGTAGAGAGAAGAATTTCACTTTGACCGGTTCGCTCCCCAAACGCTCACCATAGCTAGGGCTATGCCAGGCCACAACCTGGAGCTGGGAATGCAGTCCAAGTCTCCCCTTTGTATGGCAGGGACCTCACCATCCGAGTCATTACTTATTACCTCCCATGCTGCTCATTCCAACTGCCCACGCCATCGGAAGCGTGATATAGATGAAATGTGTTTTTGATTAAAAAAAATGCTTGGTGTGAGTTGCCAACCTGGTTGGTCATTAAACTAGTTCCAGTGACAATTAATTCACAATTTGTTTCATAGTTTTGACTTGCCCTCATCCCAATTTAAAATCGGTAATTGTAATTTTGTTTTTATTTCTCAGAATAATTTTTTGTTTTTGAAATTTGGACTTCTTTTGTATTTATTAAAGAGGCAGAATTAGGGAGAGGACATCTACTGTCTGCTAGGGACACGCTCCTCAAATGTGAAACACTGAGGGCTGGAGACTTGGTCTCAATCTTGGCTTTCAACACCTTTCAACACCGGTGGCAGGAATCAGTTGAGCCACCCTTTTCTGCCTCCTAGTGGGCACAAGCTGGGATCAGGTATGCAGTCATGACTCAAACCTATACCTTATAGCTGGATCTATAATTTTGAAAGAACCCAGATGGTAGAATTCATTGTGGCAATTTCTTTCCCTCTTTTTGGTTCTTTTTTTAAAGATTTATTTATTTTTACAAAGTCAGATATACAGAGAGGAGGAGAAACAGAGGAAGATCGTCCATTAGATGATTCACTTCTCAAGTGAGCACAACGGCCGGTGCTGTGCCAATCCTGAGCCAGGAGCCAGGAACTTCCTCCAGGTCTCCCACACAGGTGCAGGATCCCAAAGCACTGGGCCATCCTCGACTGCTTTCCCAGGCCACAAACAGGGAGCTGGATGGGAAGTGGAGCTGCCAGAGTTAGGACCGGTGCCCATATGGGATCCCGTCGCGTTCAAGGTGAGGACTCTAGCCGCTAGGCCACGCCACTGGGCCCTATTGGTTCTTAAAGAATGGCAAAGTTGTCATGGGAGTATAGTTATTTCTCTAACTCTTGTGTCTTTCTGCCTATTCCAGAGCCAAAACGATGTCGGCTTATTCAGGTAGAAGGCTACTGGATTTCAGTGGGAGACAAGGAGCCTACAATTGATGAATCTTACGTTCTGACGTCTCCCGTTAAGCTAAACCTGAAAGATATCGTCCGAGTGGTGTCTGCAGGGTGTGTGGGCCTTTTCTTCTAAGTTTTGAAGTTTCTAAAAGCATAGTCATTGATGGCATGTTAAATTGACCTTCGTTAGGTTTCAGAGAGCTTTCCTGTGAAGGATGATTTTCCAGAATTTACCAATGCTTTGCTGGATGCACTGTCCATAGGTGCAGTTTTACGTATGAACTTGTTAGTGCATAGGTCTGCGTAAATACTCTTTTGTGACAATGCTAAATGATGTCATTTCTTTTTTTCACATTGCTGAAAATGCATTTTTAAAATTGCTTCATTGCCTAATCTTTGCAGAACCTATCCTGTACTGATCCAGGGAGAGACATTTGTCGGTAAAACAAGCCTGATCCGCTGGTTGGCTGCAGCTACTGGCAACCACTGCGTGCGGATTAACAACCACGAACACACGGATATTCAGGAATACATAGGCTGTTACACATCCAGCTCTTCCGGGAAGCTTGTCTTTAAGGAAGGTATGCTGATAACCCAGTCTGTGGCTATAGGTGTTCTTTCTCTAGGACCTTTTCCTTAAGTAAGCAGTCTTCTTCATCCTTTTTAGTCGAGGCACACTTCCCTCTGCCTTAACCACTACTTTTCTTTATCCCTGGCTTACACCTAGCTAATGGGTGCTTTTAGGGGTTTGACAGTGATCATGCTATCAGTGTACAGGGTGAGGGCCAACTTTCAAAGACAACAGCCAAACTTCTGCCTCATTTGCTATAGAGTTAAGAATGGGGTAAGTATTAGACAAAGAGAGTTTGGGAATAGATAAAAAGGATTTGGTGTTCTGGTGTTGCCGGTAAAGCTGTTTTCTGTGGTGCTAGCATAGCATCCGGCAATGGTTTGAGTCTTAATTCTTCCACCTCAGATCCAGTTTCCTGGTAATGTGCCTGAAAAAGTAACGAAAGATGGCTCAAATTTTTGGTCCCCTGCTACTTACGTGGGAGACCAAATGAGGATCTGGCTATGGTCTTTTTTCTGGCCCAACCCTAGCTGCTTTGGTTTTTAGGGAGTGAAACAGTGGAGACAAACCTTTGTCTCCCTCTAACTTTGCCTTTCAAATATTTAAAATAAATCCTTAAAAAAAAGAAAATATAATTTAAATGAAATTAGCCTGTCAAGGGAAAATGAAGTTGGAAATGAGGCACCTGTGTGTGTCTTGGTTCTTCCTCTTTGAGGATGTAACGGGAATTTGTTTATTTTTTAAAAATTATACAGAGAAGAGAGAGAGAGAGAGAGAGAGAGAGAGAGAGGTATCTTTATCCACTGGTTCGCTTTTCAAGTGAATGGTCAAATCCAGGAGGAGCCATAGACTTCTTCGAGGTTTCCCACATGTGTGTTAATAACCCAAGGACTTGATCCATCATCTGTTGATTTTACCAGACCGTTAGCAGGGAGCTGGATTTGAAGTGGAATGCCACGATAGACACTGATGACCCTATGGGATGCTGGTGCTGTAAATAGTAGCATATGTGGTGTGCAGTGTGACAGTTTCAGGGCAAGACCAACCACTTTGAAATTCAGTAGTAATCTAGAATTTTGTAATTTGCTCTTAGTACATTTTGTAATTTTGGGGTAATTTATACACTAATTCTCAATGTTCATTTCCTCCTAGGTGTTCTTATTGATGCTATGAGACGGGGCTACTGGATTATTTTAGATGAATTAAATTTGGCGCCTACTGATGTGCTGGAGGCACTAAATAGACTGCTGGATGATAACCAGGAATTGCTAATAACAGAAACATGAGAAGTTGTCACAGCACATCCTCAGTTCATGCTTTTTGCCACTCAGAACCCCCCAGGACTTTATGGGGGTAGAAAGGCATGTGATGCTTGTTCTTTACCTCCCATTCAGGGTCGTGTAGAATGAGAAATCCCTTTTGTGGGGAGTGAGCCCTTTTTGCCTCTGTGTGGTGTCCAGCAGAGCCTCCATTTTGGAAACTGGGTGAACAAGCACCATTTACCACATCCTTTCTGTGCGTTTCCTAGGTGCTTTCTAGAGCCTTCAGGAATCGGTTTGTGGAACTACACTTTGATGAACTGCCAGCTCTGAGTTGGAAACAAACTTGCACAAGCGCTGTAGTCTGCCGCCCTCCTATTGCAGCAGATTGGTTACAGTCATGCTGGATCTCCAGGTATTCTCTTTTCACTGAATTTAGCTGTGGATGGAAACTGCTGGTTGGTTTTGGTGACCAAAATCTGGCATCTTCTATAAGTAGAAGTAAGAGTCTTAATAATTTATTAATTGTTACAGAATAATAATTTTAAAGATTATTTTATGTGTTTGAAAAACAGTTGACAGAAGGAGAGCGATGTTGTGTTGATTGGTTTACACTCCTGAAGACTGTAGCAACCAGGCCTGGGCCAGGCCAAAGGCAGACAGACACCTGGAACTCCGTTCATTCACATCTCACGTGTTTCTGTTGCCTTGCTAGGAGCATTAGCACGAAGCTACATTGAAAGCTGAGAAGCCAGATCTCTAACCAGTGTTCACATAGGATGCCAGCAGAGCAGCAGTGACCCAGGCAGCAGTTTAACTTGCTACACCACACTGCTGGCCCTGGATCTTGTTTTTTTTTTTTTTAATTTAACTATTGATTTATTCAAGATTTAAACATGTTTCTTTGCTTCCCACCTCCTATCCCTTCATTTTAAAAAACTGGTTAATCTGAGAGAAACACCTTCTTTATGCTGACTCACTCCCCAGATAACCTCAGAGGCCATGATTGGCCAAGTTGGTGCCAGAAGCCAGGAGTTTTCTCCTGGTCCCCCATATAAATAGACAGAGGCTCAAGTACTTGTATCGTCTTTCACAGTCTTCCCAGGCTATTTTCAGGTAGTTAAATAGAGCAGGACATGAGCTGGTATCTGTAAGGGATGTCTGCATTGCAGGGTGACATCTTCATGAGCTATGCCACAACTCTAGCCCCTGGAAAATTTTTTTAAAGTTTTTTTTTAATATTTAGGGCCCGGCAGCATGGCCTAGCAGCTAAAGTCCTCACCTTGAAAGCCCCAGGATCCCATATGGGCACCGGTTCTAATCCCAGCAGCTCCACTTCCCATCCAGCTCCCTGCTTGTGGCCTGGGAAAGCAGTTAAGGACAGCCCAATGCATTGGGACCCTGCACCCACATGGGAGACCCGGAAGAGGTTCCAGGTTCCCAGCATCGGATCGGCGCGCACCGGCCCATTGCAGCTCACTTGGGGAGTGAATCATCGGATGGAAGATCTTCCTCTCTGTCTCTCCTCCTCTGTGTATCTGGCTGTAATAAAATGAATAAATCTTTTAAAAAAAGTTTTTTAAATATTTATTTATTTTAAGTATTTATTTTTATTGGAAAGGCAGATATACAGTGAGGAGTGGAGATAGAGAGGAAGATCTTCCATCCAATGATTCACTCGCCAAGTGGCTACAATGGCTGGAGCTACGCTGATCCGAAGCCAGAAGCCAGAAGCCATTTCTGGGTCCTCCACTTGGATGCAGGGTCTGAAGGCTTTGGGCTGTCCTCAACTGCTTTCCCTGGCCACAAGCGGAGGACTTGATGGGAAGCAGGGTGGCCAGGATATGTGCTAGGTCCACCTCTGTAACTTTTAGTTTATGATGGAATTTGGCATAGGCAAACTACAATTTTTGTTTTTCAGATATTTAAAATATTATGTCCATAGTAGGCCACTCAGATATGCATAAAGATACCCATTATATGCCTCTCTCCCATGTCAGCTGCAAAGCTAGAGTTGGTTTTCAGAATATACCGTAGCTTGTAGAGGTAGAATTGTTCTATAGCAGGTGCTTAGTGATGATGCTTCATCTGTGCACATCAGCTGTGACTCCATTCCTGTGTCTAGCTTCTGGACGATGCACACCCGGGAAGCATCAGATGTTGGCTCAGGTACTTGGATCCCTGCCATCTGTGTTGAAAATGTGAACTGAGTTACTCGTTCATGGTTTCATGATAGTCCAGCACTAGATGTTGTTTGATTTGCTGTATTGCGAAGCCCATCCTTAAAAAAGTATTTCTTGCCGTAATTAAAGCATTTTCATACTGCTGTTTCAAAAGCTAACAATAATTAACACTCACTATTATGATATCATACCGTGGGTCTAATCTTTCTCTGTATTTTGGTTAACTTTTATTACAATTTCTAATATTTTAAAAAGCATATGAGATAGAATTGTGTATTTATATTGTAATACATGAACTTGAACTTTTTTCTTTCATTAATTATATTTTATTTAGGTTAAGGAAATAATCATTGGAATGAGAGCATGTAAATCAAAAATTTAATTTGTTAAGGATTTTTATTTCATTTGAATTGCACACCTCTGACAGTACTGTTAACCAGACCCTGTTCCTTTGTTTGGTATCCACGAACAGTCGTATCGCAGGAGTTCTTCTGTGTTTGCTGGAAAGCAGGGCTTCATCACTCTGAGAGATCTGTTCTGCTGGGCTGAATGCTACTGGCTGGCTGAGCAGACGGACAAGGAATATGATTGGCTGTAGCATTTAGCCAATGATGGTATGTTTCTGACCAGATACCCTTCCCTTCTGAAGTTACGACTGGTGTTGAGCATTTTGTTAAAATGGATGTCATCCTGTGTTGTGGCTGATACATACTGTTTACTTGGCACTTTCCACAAACGGATCTTGTCTCCGTTCAGGCCTGATTTAGTTGGGAATTCCATTTCTGCAGTCCTGAGTTTAGTGAGGGCTCACTGCTAAGGTTTGTTCTTTGCTTCTGATCGCCGTTTGTGTGGTCAGGATATGGGCATAACCCTGTGGGAGTTGAGATGTATGGGTGAGTACAGCTTACTAAGCTTTTATTTGCAGTATGGGGAGCACACAGAAAACACTGACTTCAGTTTAGTATCTTGTTTTGATCCATGAAAAATCTTTTTATTTTATTGTTTGTGGCAAAATAGGTAACATTTTGAAATCTTGCCATTTGAAAGTACTGCATGAGTCATGAATGAGGTAGTTAATAATTAAGGAGAGCAAATTGAATTAGCCTGTGATAAGAATATTTTACCTGTTTTTATCTGGTAAAGAATGGAAAGAATGTGCTATTATTAGAAAGTATTTTTGTTTACATAGTATATAGAATAAAATGTTTTTGCACATGCATGTTTGTGTACATTATTATTTCTACTTTTGTGAAAATGTAAAATATTTGTGGTGTCCAAGAAATTTCCACCAAGTCTCTTAGCAGAAATCACTACTCTGACTTCATCTAACTGAGGCCCTGGTGTATTTTCTCTTTTGAGTCTGAGTTTTCCATCCATCCTGATGTGAATTTTAGTCATGCTGTCGGCATATCAGGAGCCATTCATAGTTTTTTGTTGCCTTATGTCAACTCCCAGTTTGTTTTTTCTGTTCTCTCATTGAGACCTTGGAATCAATTCTGAATTGCTCTGAGCAGTCCTAACTGTCTTGGTGCACACCTGCTCATTTGTGGTACTGCTGGGCACAAAGCAGATACATTCTTTGTTGTGATGGTGGTCCTTCTAGATTTCCCCAGTTTCTGTTCTAGTTATGGTAGCAGCAGCAGAGAGCTGCTGTCCATTGTCTCAGCATTTCCTTAGTGTTTCCACCAAGAGCGTGATGATTTCTCTTCTTTTCTAGGCCTTATGCTGCTGGCAGGTTGAGTCAGGAAGCAGGAAGAGGTTGATGTGATTCAGCGAGTCCTTGAGAAACATTTCAAGAAAAAACTATACCCCAAGTCACTTTTCTCCAAAGGAAATGTGCTGAGATTACTGGGTGAGTAGGTCTAAAACCTAAGAGGAATATGAATGGAGTTTAAAAATACATATTCTGGGGCCCGGCGGTGTGGCCTAGCGGCTAAAGTCCTCACCTTGAAAGCCCCAGGATCCCATATGGGCGCCGGTTCTAATCCCAGCAGCTCCACTTCCCATCCAGCTCCCTGCTTGTGGCCTGGGAAAGCAGTGGAGGACAGCCCAAAGCTTTGGGACCCTACACCCACATGGGAGACCCGGAAGAGGTTCCTGGTCCCGGCTTCGGATTGGCGCGTACCGGCCTGTTGTGGCTCACTTGGGGAGTGAAACATTGGATGTGAAGATCTTCCTCTCTGTCTCTCCTCCTCTCTGTATATCCGGCTTTCCAATAATAATAAAATCTTTAAAAAAAATACATATTCTGGGGCCCGGCGCGCTAGTGTATTGGTTGAGTTCCTCATATTGCACGCTCCAAGATCCCATATGGTCACCAGTTTTAATCCTGACGGCCCTGCTTTCCATCCAGCTCCCTCTTTGTGGCCTAGGAAAGCAGTTGAGGATGGCCCAAAGCCTTGGGACCCTGCACCCACATGGGAGATCCAGAGGAGCTCCTGGCTCCGGCTTTGGATTGGCTCAGCTCCAGCTATTGCGGTCACTTGGCCAGTGAACCATCAGATGGAAGATCTTACTCTCTGTCTCTCCTCTCTGTATACCTGCCTTTCCAATAAAAATAAATCTTAAAAAAAAAACAATAAAATGCATGTTCTTTCCTGGTTAGGTAAATTGTCTCCCCAGTTGTCCATGTTGGAATCTAAGTTCAGCCGTGTCGTGTGGACCACAGCCATGCGGAGATTGGCCATGCTGGTGGGACGGGCATTGGAATTTGGTGAACCAGTGCTGTTGGTTGGAGACACTGGGTAAGTTCTGTAACCCTCACCATTACTTTAGATATCTCTGAAGGGGCTGATTATTGGCACATTTTGTGATTTCTTTTTTATTTTCAAAGCCCTTATGTTTTGCTTTGTTTTGTTTTTAAAAGAAGCAAACAAGAGACCTGTGATTCACTCCTTTTGTCTTCAGATAGACTACTTGCTTATGGAAAAGAATGATAGCTTGTATCTTCATCACTGTGGGCTGTTTGGTCATTCTTGACGAATGAGGTTCTTACCTTAGGTTTCCAGAGGGAAAAATGGATGAGTGAGTTAGTCTCTTGGAAAGTTTATATGAATTGGTTCCCACCCCTCTCTCAATAGCTGTGTATACTACTAGAAAATGATGGGATTGAAATTTGTGTCTTTCTGGGTCAGAGATGTGGGAGGGGACAGTGGGCCTAGGATGGATGTTTCTTGTTGCTTGTTCTGCTGCTGTGATGAGGTGGTCGCTGTGGCTGCCCTCTATGCTGATGGGGTGTTTGGATGTTTATTGGGAACTCATGCTCCTTTGTTGATTTGGTGTACATCTCTAATAGGTGTGGAAAGACAACGATCTGTCAGTTGTTTGCAGCTTTAGCAAATCAGAAATTATATTGTCAACTGCCACTTATGCACATGGAGACCTCGGACTTCCTGGGGGGGGGGGGCTGCGACCAGTGAGGCAGAAGCAAAGTGACAAGGTGTGTCCAGTGACAAATATTAATGTGTGCATTCATTTGAAGAACTGCAGTTCACTGTGTCCATGTGGAATTTTGGTCGTGGTGGGGTTTGTGAACCCAAGTTTTGGTTTAATGATGGAAGCATATGTATCTTAGCAGATTTCCACTAATCTGTAATTGGCTCAGGCAATCATCCTGGTTCTATCTGTGTTTTTAGGCTGTTATTTCTTCTGGAATGACCAGTTCATCCAGAGAAACAACAGCTGGCTCCATGTCTGTTATCTGTATTTTAATTACCCCACTTTTCTATACCGTAGGAAGAAGTGGACACGTCAGAGCTTTTTGAATGGCATGATGGGCCTCTGGTTATGGCCATGAAAGAGGATGGTGTTTTCCTCTTGGATGAGATCTCGCTAGCGGATGACTCTGTTCTTGAAACACTCAATAGCTACATGGTGAGAGTTTTGCTCTGTGTATGTGTGTTTTTGTTGATCTGCCTTTGTTTCGGTATTTAGTCTTGTGCATTATAATGTAGCTCAAAGGAATGGTCTTT
Source organism: Ochotona princeps (assembly GCF_030435755.1). NCBI lineage: Eukaryota > Metazoa > Chordata > Mammalia > Lagomorpha > Ochotonidae > Ochotona > Ochotona princeps. The sequence continues at coordinate 105,718 of NW_026700151.1, forward strand.
TTGGCTCAGTAGGTCAGTTGCGAAAATGAGCTATTCAAATCCCATAGCAAAGTGCCAGTTAGAGTAGCAGTTATTTAGCTTCTGATGCAGCTTCTGCGAAAGCACTTGGGTCCTTGATACCGTACGGAGTGCTTAGATCCTGGTTTCAGCCTGGCCCAGCCATTGGCTGTTCTGGGTATTTGTGAAGTGAGCGAGCAGTTCAAACCTATAAATAAATAAATAAATATCATCAGATGGAATCTTTCTAAATAAACTATAAAAGGAAGAGTTAATACTCTTCATATAGCTGGACAGTGTATGGTGGAAATTACTGAGGATTTAGTTTCTGCTTGACTGTAGCACTCATGTTTTCCTTTACAAGACCTAGTTTTTTTCTTTCTTTTTTTCTCCTAGTTATAAAAGATGGAATTGTGTGATAACATGGCTAAAACCAGTGAGTCAATCTTTAAAATTCTTTGGCTAAGCCAGGTTTTCCATCTACTGTGAATGTTTTTGGAAGAACTAATGTTAGAATCTTGTATTAGGACTCTATGGTACCACATAATTTGTACTAAAGCAAGTAACAGCTCTTCTTTTTTTTCTTTCCCTCTTTATTATTATATTATTTACATATCAGAAAATGTATCCATTTGAAATCTGCAATCTAATGACTGTTAGTCAAACTCCTAAATTTGACTACTATTATAATCCAGCTTTACAACGTTTAAAGCAGTGAGCTCCCTCGTAAGCTTCATTGCTTCCACTTCTCGCTGTAATCATTAACGAATTCTTAGTCCTCTAGACTGGTCTTTTAAATTTATTTATAAAAATTCTTTTTTGGGGGGAGGGGTTAAGACTATTTTCTCAAATTTTTTTTCCTGTATCTGGGGTAACGGAGGAGATAAAGGGAGAAGCCCCACCGAGTCTCTCACCCATCCCAGGTCCCCCATGTGGGGCATGCTCCGGGGGTCTTGCTCAAGTGGTTTTGATAATTCAGCAGTTCTGAATTGCTGCCAGTCTCGCCATTCCAAGCACGATGTGGTTGCTGAAGAATCTTCTGATTGACATAGTCCACCTTAGAATCTCCATTTGCCCTGTTTTTCACTGCCAGCATATGGCTGGGGTAAAAATTCTTTTTAAAAAGAGCACTTGCTTTCCTTGTTTTTTCTTCTTTATTCGTTTATTGGAAAGGCGTAAAGACAAAGGAAGAGACTTACAAGACGAGCCTGAAGAAGGAATAATAGAAAAGGGACTTTTTTCTTATTACTTTATGTTGATGATCTTTACATAGTTAATTGGGGTGCAAAAGGTCAAGGGCTTCAGGAAAGTGGGTAAAACCATTATTTCCACATTTTCTGTTTTTTTTCTTCCTGTGTCTGGGAAGAGGGGAAGACATAAAGGGAGAAGTCCCACCCAGCCTCCCACCCATCCCAGGGTCTCCGATGTGGGGCATGCTCTGAGGGCACTGATCAAGTGGTTTTGATAATTCAGCAGTTCTGAATTGCTACCAATTTTGCCATTCTAAGCACAATGAAATCTCCAGACTCCACTGGCTGACATAGTCCACCTTAGAGGGAGTTTTCCTCTGATTAAATGTTGCAATAGTGAGTCATTTTAAACTTATGATAGGAAGCCATTCAGGAAAGAGCTGGCTTAGCAGGGGAGGTGTTTCTTTAAAGACTGTCAAAGGGGTTAGTGCTAAGGTGTGGGTGTAAGTCACTGACTGCAACACCTGCATTTCACGTGGGCATGGGTGGTTCATATCCCGGCTACTCTACTTCTGTCCCCACTCCCTGTTATCGACCCTGGGAAAACAGCACAAGATGATTTGAATACGTGGGCCTCTAACTCAGATGGGAGCCCTGGAAGAACTCTTGGTTATGGCCTGGCACAGCCTTGGCTGTTACGGCCATTTGAAGAATGAACCAGTGAGTGAAAGATGTCCCTGTGTCTTTCTCCACCTGTATGACACTGTCTTTCAAATAAAAATAAATGTTAAGAAAAGTTGTCAAAGACTGCAAAGTACAATGTGTAAACCTTGTCTGAATTTCTTTCAGCGTCCTTGAGGTGGAGAAGCCACTGGTGTTAGCTGAGAAAGGGAGCTCAGAGGATAAGGATAATGAAGTGGAGCTGTTGACTGCTGGGAGAAAATTCCGTATCTTAGCCGCCATGAACCCTGGGGGTGACTTTGGAAAAAAAGAGGTAAAAACTGTGTTTCCTTAAATACAATTTATTATTGTCATCCATAAATATTACCTGAAGTGTTATGTGGAGTTAGAAACTGGATAAAAGCAAAACTCTGAAAAGACACTTTAGATTTACTATTAAATTGCAAAAATAAGTTTGATTCGCACTTTCTCATTTGATGATTATCCTTGTGCATGTTCCTGAAATACCCTCCTTTCTAAGATTGCACAGTGCGTAGTGCTTTTTCCATTATTCTGACAAGTGCTCTTAAGGGCTCTGCAAAACATTAATGTTTTTGATAAGAAAAGCTGGAACTGAAATTTAAGCTCAGGCACTGTCTGTAAAGTTACTTTCCTAAATGCTGGTCTAAAACATTTCATGAGTGTTGAAGTGGCCAAAATAATCATAGGAGCCTCTTGTTGTTTTGCAGGTGGAGCTACACGTAGATTGTGTAGGGTCAAGGTCACAGTGGTCCCAAAGTGAAGGGCATGGGACAGTTACCTCTGTCTGTAAGGCTCTATTGAGATACAGCTAGGAGCCAGCCACCCTGTGACTTTCAGGTGTGTAAAGTCTCTCAGTGGAGAAAAGTCATCATTATGTGCTAGATTCCAGTTCTGCTCAAGTTAGAGAGCAGTGTGGTATGGTAATAGGTCAGAAATGATGAGAAGGAATGGGGGAGTTGATCTTGAAGGTAGGCAGTTAAGATTCTTGCTAACTTAGTTTGTGTTTACAATGTGAGCATGGTATTTTACACCTGCTTTTTCTCAGTAGCATAGGAAGAAGAATTATTACCTGCTTCAGTGTCTGAAGAGAAAATACAATAAGTAAAAGAGAAGGAAGAGAATAAAATAAATTGTGTGGGGTGTTTGGCCTATTGACTGAGATGTTGTTTGGAACACCTACATGCCATATCAGCTAATGTATGCCCTAGGAAGCAGCAAGTGAAGTGGCAAATCCCTTTCACCCATGTTGGGCATCTGGATTTAATTCTTATCTTTCTACTCCACTCCTAGCATTGCCTGACGGAACACTAGATGTTGCAGGCATTTGGGGAATGAATGCATGGATGGAAGTTCTTTCTTTGTCTTTTATGAACCTTTTAAGTTATTTTTTAGGCTCAAAGTGTTTTTATTTTAAAGTTTTTTTATTTGAAAGTCAGATTTACAGAGAGAAGGAGATACAGAGAGAAAGATCTTCCATCCATTAGCTCTATCCCCAGGTGGCAGCTACGCTTGGTTTTGAGCTGATCTGAAGCCTGGAGCCAGGCGCTTTGCTCAAAGGCTTTGTTTGTTTGTTTGTTTTTCGTTTTATGACACAGTTTCATAGGCTCCAGGATTCCCCAAACCCTCCCCCATATTGAATTCCTCCACATTGCTACAGTAGTACAGATCATAAACAGTCCTGATTCATTCATTGCGGGCATGGACCATGCAGAGAGTCCAGCATCTTATTGTCCAGATAAATTCAAGTTTCATTGGGAGACCATTCCTGGTCTGAAAGTAGGGCTAGCAGAAAATCATTCCCTCCAGTGAAAGGCCCCTACACAATTTCAACAACAGTTTACAACATCACGAAGTTAATTGACATGGTATTGAATGACCAGTATGTTAGAAAATGCAAGTTCTTAACCATTTCCGGTAACTACTTCATTGACATCTCAATTATAGTTTATACACAACTGGCTGCTATACACCTTTAAATAGTTATATGGTACTATTCAGCTGTCTTGTGCCTATTTTCATTTTCATATTTAGCAGCTTAAAGTATTCAAGCGTGATTTCTACTGAACTATGTGCATTTTAGGATAGTGCAAACAGGCCTATACCTCAAACATGCCATATGTAGGTGCAGGGTCCAAAGGCTTTGGGCCATCTTGTACTGCTTTCCAGGCCACAAGCTGGAAGGGCACTGGAACAGCCAGGCTATACACCGGTGCCCATATGGAATCCTGGTGCATTCAGGACTAGACTTTAGCCGCTAGGCTACCGTGCCAGGTCTTCAACATTTTTTTTTTTAAAGCTTTGCAGTTTCAGAATCGAAACATCAAATCTGTTTCTTGGCACATAGACAATACCACAGAATGCTCTAGTTTCGGGGCTCTGTATGTTAACTTGTCAGGTCAGCTTAAGTTTTCTTAGGCAACACTGACCAAGATCTACTTAAAGGAAAGCAACATTTTGGTTTTGCATCATCAGCAGGCAGAACAAATGAGAGATGAAATGATTGCTAAGACCAAGCTGGTGATTGACCTGGTGCGATAGCAAAGCAGTTGAAGTCCTTGCCTTGAACATGCCGGAATCCCTTATGGTCGCTGGTTCTAATCCCGGCAGCCCCACTTCCCATCCAGCTTCCCTGCTTGTGGCTTCGGAAAGCAGTCTAGGACAGCCCAGAGCTTTGGGACCCTGTACCTGGCTCCTGGCTCCTAACTTCAGATTGGCTCAGCTCCAGCTATTGCGGCCACTTGGGGAGTGAACCATCAGACGGAAGATCTTACTCTCTGTCTCTTCTCCTCTCTGTATATCTGCCTTTCCAATAAAAATTAAAAATAAATCTTAAAAAAGAAAAAGACTAAGTTGGTGATGAGGAGCACTTGCACATTAACTGAATTGTGTTTATTGAGCTGCACCCACATGGGAGACCTGGAGGAGGTTGCTGGCTCCTGGTTTCTGATCAGCACAGCACCAGCCATTGCAGTCACTCTGGGAGTAAATCATAGGATGGAAGATATTTCTCTGTCTCTCCTCCTCTCTGTATATCTGACTTTACAATAAAAATAAGCATGGTTTCTGGTCCTTGATAGACCTGATAGATGATCACCAAGGAACAACGAAGTGATGACAAACTGATAATTTTGTGCATATGGCATGGCGGGTATTTGAGTTTTGGGGAAGGGAAAGAGAAATCTGTGCAGGGCAAAGGCCATGAGAATGGAGGGTCTTAATGATTTTTGTTTGAAATGGTAAAAATATAAGCTTCCTTCATATAAGCTTCAGTAAACCCTTCTCTATGCGGAGATAGCCGTTTATGTTCTCTAGAGTATTACTGTGTGACTGAAAGTAAGATTGAAACCTCTGGCTGGAACCAGGATCTTTATGTGCCCTGTAGTGTAAAGTCTCTGGGCCATGTATGTAGAGCGGGAGAAGATTGAAGATGCTGCTGGCACAGAGAAGTGCGGTTTAGTGAGATGCTGTGTGTAGGGAGCCAAGGGAAAGTGAGCTTTCAGTAAATTGGTAGCTAAGGTCATAAATGAGGCATCTAATATGTGCCAGAGTCCTTACCAACCTTTGCAAGGGTATATTTTCCCAACTTTCCTTATAGGTTTAAAATTCACATTAGGATTTGTGTTCATTATAGTTGTCTCCTGCCTTGAGAAATCGGTTTACGGAAATATGGTGTCCTCAGAGTACAAGCCGTGAAGATTTGATTCAGATTATCAATTGTAATCTTCATCCAGGATTGTCCCTGAGCAGAATGGATCATAAAGATTAGTCAACAGGTGGCAGCAGTGTGGTTCACTGGGTTAAATGGAGGTGTGTGCTAGGAGCGTGTGTAACCATGTGTGTACATAGTGTTAAAGGAAATAGGTTGTAGTGAAATGGAAACAACATAAACAGACACTCAAAATGTTTCATTTCATTTTAATTATTGCCTCTTTGAGAAAGACTTTATAGAGCTTAAACTGTGTTTTTGTCACCAACATTTTTTTTCCTTTCCCTTTATTAAAAAATCGGTTGATCCCAGTGCAATGTCTAAGTGGCAAAATCCTCACCTTGCAAGTGTCAGGACCCCAGTTCATGAGCAGGCTGTTCCACTTCCCACCCAGCTCCCTGCTTGTGGCATGGGAAAGCAGCAGAGGATGGCCCTGTACCCATGTAGGAGACCTTGAAGAAGCTCTTGACTTCTGGCTTCCTATTGGCTCCACCTGTTGTGGCCGTCTAGGGATGTGAACCAGCAGATGGAAGATCTTTCTCTTCATAAATCTGGTCTGCCTTTCCAATTAAAAAAATACCTAAAAATTATTATAAAATGTTGAAACATGAAGAAACTAGAATATTATTAAAAAATTTTAAACAATTATTCAGATGCCCAGTAAGATTCAGGTTGTTTATTATATGATGTATTTTTAGAAGTTATGTACTTAATGAATTTGCAAAGAGAAAAAGAGAGATTAAATCTGCCATTCACTAGTTTACTTCCCAGATACCTACAATAGCCAGGACTGTGTTTGCACTGTAGCCAGCAACAAGGAGCGCCATTACTTGTGCCTCACCAGGTGGCCACAAGAGCCAGAGCTGAGCCAATCCAAAGCCAGGAGCCAGGAGCTTCTTCCCGGTCTCCCATGGGTGTGCAGGGTCCCAAGGCTTTGAGCTGCGCTTGACTGCTTTCCTTGGGCACAAGCAGGGAGCTGGTTGGGAAGTAGAGTAGCCTGGATACAATCTGGCACCCATATGTGATCCTGATACCGCACTGGGCCTGATTTTTTTTTCTTTTTGATGATTTATTATTAATTTATTTTAATTATTTATTTTGATCATCTTTACATAGTTGATTAGGGCATAAATGGACAAGGACTAAAGGAGAGTGGGTAAGACTATTGTTTCTACATTTTTTTTTCTTGTGTCTGGGCGGAGGGGAGAGAAAAGAATTGTAATTGAATGGTTCAAAATATATACATGGTATGTAAAGCTAAAAGAAACTGCAAAGTATGAAGAGATTATTTTCTAGAAATACATTTGCTTATTAGTTTTTATCTACAATAAGAGACTTCTTGCAATAAAGCTCTATGTCCCAGTTAAGCTGTCAGTAAAATATCTTGCACAGGGTTATTTAGCCCTGTATCTGAACTACATGACTGTCACTGCCTTTTACAAAAATAGGCTTGTGAACTGTTCAAGGCAGGTATTCTCTCATTCTGCTGCTTATTCCTGGCGATTGTCCTTTTGCTGGTAGTCACAGGCGCTCAAAGTGTCTAGGCTGAGTAAGTGAATTAATGAACGGTTAAATGAGCAACCCAGTAGCCAAGAAGAAGTTTGGTTTGAGTTCTGATGCTTATCATCATTCAGGCTTGGTTGCCTCTCCAAGCATTTTAATGAGAGAAGTAAATGAGATGTCTCCTAATGAACCCTGTTTTTCTTGTGTGGTTGCTCCCACTGCAGGGTCATGTGATCCTCTCCATTCTTCTCTATCGCTGTTAATAATTGTTAATGTACAGAGGTTCATTGGTAAACAGTTCCATCCCAGACTTCTGACCAAATGGATCACATATCCTTTCCTCCTCCCTTCAAAGTTCTGTTACCTCTTAAAACACACTGTGTTGGGCCCAGCACAATAGTGTAGTGGTTAAGGTCCTTGCTGTGAACGTGCCAGGATACCGTATGGGTGCCGGTTCTAATCCCGGCAGCCCCACTTCCCATCCAGCTCCCTGCTTGTGGCCTGGGAAAGCAGTCGAGGACAGCCCAGAGCTTTGGGACCCTGTACCTGGCTCCTGGCTCCTAACTTCAGATTGGCTCAGCTCCAGCTATTGCGGTCACTTGGGGAGTGAATCATCGGACGGAAAATATTCCTCTCTGTCTCTCCTCCTCTCTGTATATCTGCCTGTCCAATAAAAATAAATCTTAAAAACGAGCAAGCAAAAAACCCATACTGTGTTCATCTTGATGGGCCTTGATGATGTAAGTGCTAAATCTCTTCCAAATCCACAGTCATAGTTTTCAGTGTTGTTATGTAGAATCTGTGTGCTCATATCTTGGTACTGGGCTAGTCTTCTGTTTGCACAGGTGAGGAAACAAATGCTGTCCTAACCCTATCCTTCCTAATTAAAATACCAGAATTTCTTCTGAGAAATATAGTGGCACAAGTGTTAAGTCCTGTGAGATTGTAATTTTTACTTTTTTATTCATGTGCTTTGGTTACCATATGAGTTAAGATATGACATATCATTAATTGTCTAGGTGACCTGAAAGCCTTGGAATTGCTTGGCTTTTAGTTACTATGAAAATTCAAGTGCGAGTGTTACTGATGATTTGAATTATAGATTATAAAGTCAGAGATATTTATTTGTAATTAGACCTATGTGTGTATAGGGAGTTAGATCTGTATAGCAGAGTTGATGATTGTATGCCACATTTTATGGATACCAGAGTAGGGAAAAGGTGAAATAGGGACCGTCACTACCAATCCAATGATGCATTCTTAGAATTTGGTGTTGACATGTATGTTTGAATTTGGTATGTCCAGCTTACATGTGCCTTTGCTTTTCTCCCTGAAGGTCCTGTCCTCTGCAGGAATAATATCACCGATTATGAGCTCAGTGCAGCCACTACCGCTATGAATGCCCAGAGGCTTTTACGAGCTACCAAACTGAACAAACCCATTCTTTTGCAAGGCTCACCTGGTGTTGGCAAGACAAGCTTGGTGGCAGCATTAGCAAAGGCTTCAGGACACACTCTCATTCAAATCAACTTATCGGAGCAGACAGTAAGCTTTATCATCTTGTAGTGGATGGGAATAGTTATTGGTGGCATTTTGTATTTATAGAATTTCCTACACTGAAGTTATTATGTAATAGGTATTAATTGTGTAGTGTCAAACATTTCATGTATTGATGTAAACCTCAATCTTGCAACTAACTGTGCTCTGGGTTTGTTAGTAGCTGACACCTACAGTAGTATTTTCAGTTAGATGCCGTATTGTAATCATCTTATGAGAAAGAATTACCTACTTGTCTATTTACTATAATTCTGTTAAGTTTTTCATTTTGAAAAATAACCAAATAGTAGAAATAAAGTGGCTTGTAAACAAACCTTTGAAAATATAGGGCAGAGCTGACAAATGCAGTGTATCTTTTGTAATGGCGTCTAGGAAACAGGACCTAGGAATTGCTATTAATGTTCTGGATTTTCTCCTTTTCCTTTTTTTTTTTTTTTTGAAGTTCACAAATTAATGTTCAGCAGGGAAGAATGAGAACTTTTAACCTAGAGTACCAACTCAGACTGAGTGATACTCATGAGCATTGCAGTGAGAAGGTGCTTGGGGACCATGTGGGCTCCAGGAAGAAGGCAGGGTAAATGTTACAGATAAGGATAAAGAGTAGGATATAAAGCCCAAGTGCTTCTCATTTCAGCTTTAGGATCCTAGACTCCAGTTATTTTTCTGTGGCTGATAATACTGGCTTTTCTCCCTTTCTTCCCTCTTTGAAAGGATATCACAGACCTATTTGGAGCAGATCTCCCTGTTGAAGGTGGCAAGGGAGGAGAATTTGCCTGGCGCGACGGCCCCCTGCTGGCAGCTCTGAAGGAGGGGCACTGGGTGGTGTTGGATGAGGTGAGGGCTTCTCCAGGACAGGGTCATTTGCTGGAGAAGCAGTCCTGCTTTCCTTAGCTCTTGCTAAGTGAGCGTGCTGATGGCTAGTGAAGAGAGGTTCTGTTGTTAAGAGAACCTCTACAGCTTCTTTTAAGAATAAGAGAAGCCCCTCTACGTTTCTAACTCAGAAACTCTCCTGCAGAAAAAAACTCTACCTTAATTAGTTTAGCCTCCCTTCTCTGGAAGATCAAGGAACAGGTTCTTGCCTGTAATTTGCGTTGTAGCTTCTTTAGGCAAAGGAAGAACCAGGTTTTAATGCTGAAAGCTGCTGTTTATTCTGCTGTTCTGTGGAAATACATTCAGGGCCCACAGAACCTTCTGTATTTGAAAATGAACTTTTTTTGAAGGCTTATTTATTTGAAAGAATTAGAGAGGGAGGAGAGGATACTGATCTTTCTTCTTTTGATTCACTCCTAAAGTAACTTCAACAGCTTGTCGAGAAGCCAGGGGCGCCTTACAGGTCTCCCATGTGGATCGGGGCCCAAGGACTTGGAGCATGCTCTGCTGCTTTTTAAGGCACACTAGTAGGGAGCTGGGTTAGGAGTGAAGGAGCTGAGATTGGAGACAGCACCTGTATGTTATGCTGTCGCTGCAGGTGGAGGCTTAACCTGTGCTGTGTATTTTCTGATAAAACAAAGAAAAATTTATGTGTTGTAGTGCTGGTGTAAATATTACCATTGAGGGTCTTGATTTTTTCCCCCATATGCATTTTATTGATTCATATTTTCTTTATTGGATTTTTCCTCCACTACTTAAACAGCATATGTGCTTCCCCAGCCTTGTGGTGTAAATTCAGCTCTCCTCATATCTGATATGAGAACCCCTTGTGATTATTCTTGTTCATGGAACTGTTGGTGAATGTATTATGTCAGTGAAGCCCTCTTGGAGATTTAACTCAGTCTTTGAGCTGGGAAATCGTATAAAATAACTATGAAACATTGTCTATTCCTTCCATTAGTGTTAGACCATGAAAATGAAAAGCTTGTATGTTGGTAAGTTTTTTGGGAAATTCTTGTTTACAGCATTGGTCATTAGTGGTGTACATATAGTCACAATAACTTTAGAGAAGATTGCAAGTTTATAAAATTAATTCAATGCTTATTCACATTACTTAAGAATAATTGATATACGCTTGTATTTATTACATCCAAAATCTTTTTACCATCTATTTGAATTAATGAATAATACTATGCATCGCCTGCATGGTTCAAAACAAGAGGGATGCTAAATACTGAGCTTTCTGCTAAAGATAAGCTAACTTTGCTGATATCATTCCCCTGTTGTTTTAATAGTTGTATAAAACAGATAATGAAAGGTACATATGTTCTTTGTTCCCTAAATAGCTTAACCTGGCTTCTCAGTCCATATTGGAAGGACTCAGTGCTTGCTTTGACCATCGAGGAGAAATCTTCGTACCAGAATTGGGGATGACTTTTCAAGTACAGCATGAAAAGACAAAGATTTTTGGATGTCAGAATCCTTTTAGACAAGGAGGTGGTAGGAAGGGCTTACCCAGGTCTTTCCTTAACAGATTTACTCAGGTGAGATTCACTGTTGCCATAGAAACTGGTGGTGGAAAGGCAGGGAGTCATGAGGTGGCTGTGACCTGGCTTTCTGGGACCTCACTGTGACAGTGGAAGAGGACCAACTTAATGGCTCCCTTTTCTTGTCTCTATATTATGTACATTGATTTAACTGATTTCTGTTAATCACTTTTCTGTCAGCTTGAATCACTTGAGGGACTTGATTAGTTACCAGAGGATTGTAACATCACTGCACTATTCAGGGTTCTGTTGGCTACCCTCGGGAATGAGGCACAGTGTTTGACTTTTCCTAGTCCATGTGATTTGTTCAAACCATTAGGAAAATTTCACCTTAAAAGTTATATATTTGAATTTGTAAACAGTGAGGTGAGAAAGCTGAGTAAAACTCCAGTATCACATCAGTTATTATGTGATATCTTATTCTTTAATTTTTCTTTGTAGAAGGATGTGTCTACATTTATGTTTATTTGATTTTAACAACTGGTTTCTGCTACTTGACTAAATGAGGTACCTTATCCCTTGGAGTTTAAAAATTGGCTGGTATCTTTTAAGATCATTTTATCATGAGCATTTTCAGTTGAAAGGTTCACAGAATTTTTCAGTTTTAACACTTTTATACCTACCATGCAGTGGTTTGAAGCCGTTGTATTTTGCACCTAGAAAAGTTTAGAAAGCTAAGTAAAAAAAAATGCACATGTCTGTCTTTTTTCTGGAGTAGAATTCAAAAGAAATCCGTGTATTTTTAAGAGTTGTTGATTTTATGTAGGCTGTATTTGTCTATGTGAAAGTCAGAGTTACAGAAAAAGAGAGAACCAGAAACCAGAAAAAGAGATCTTCTGCCTACTGGTTCACTCCCCAAGTTGCCACAATGGCAAAGCTTGAGCCAAGTCAGAGCTAGCATGTTTGCCTGGGTCTAACTCTGGATCCTAAATGCTTAGACCAACTTCCGCTGCTTTCCAGGTGAATTATCAGGGAGCACCTGGGATCTGAATCGGCACCCATATGAGGTGCTGGTGCTGTAGGCAGTGGCTTCACTTACTGTACAACAGTGCAAGAACCAGATTTTACCTTTCTTCATCCTAAGAGAAATGTCTGTAACTAAAGATCATATGTATTGCTTAAACCTGATTATTTAGTGTTAAAATTTTCAGGTAATAAGACAGGGATATCATTTCTAGTATGTTACAAAGAAAAATGATTAACTTTCTTTTGCTTTTTAATTTTAAAGGTTTTTGTGGATCCTCTTACAGTAATTGATATGGAATTTATTGCCAGTACTTTGTTTCCAGCCATTGACAAAACTATTGTTAAGAAAATGGTCGTTTTTAATAACCAAGTAGATACCCACTTGTTTTAATTGTTCTTTATTGTCCTAGCTGTATATGACTATTTCCTCAACGTGGTGGTGCTCTACCAAATCAAAGTTTAATTTGAATAAATCACTTAGAATTCTATGAATTTCTTGTGGAAGGCAAGCTTCTCATTTGAATGGTACAAGAATTAATTTCTGTGTTGTAAATTTCATTAATAATGCTTATGGAGTATTTCCGGCTTCTGGCATTTGGAAATCTTATGTGGAAGAAAGTAATCTGAGTGAAGCCTGTTGACTCTGACCCAGATTACATACCCTGTAGTACACTGGGAACACTGACTGTGGCACCTGGCAGCAGGACATGTTTCCCTTATTTTCCCATATTTTTTTCCCAGATTGATCACAAAGTGACTGTTGAGAAGAAATGGGGCCAAAAAGGAGGACCCTGGGAGTTCAGCCTCCGGGATCTTTTCCGCTGGTGTCAGTTGATGCTCGTCGAACAGTTCCCTGGTTATTACGATCCTGGCCAGCATGTGTTTTTGGTCCATGGGAAGAGGATGAGAACCTGAGAAGACAAAGAAAAGGTGAGTTTCTCCCTTGATCTTTGGGTTTCTTTCCATATTAAAGTTGACTTCTTCTTAAAGAGGAGAATGGGCATACTCATACCAGTTACACCAAGCCTTGTCAAGCTGCTTGCACTTTAGGAATAAGGAAGCACGCCAAATGTTCCCCTATCTATTTTCTCACAGTATAAAGTATTTTACTTTGGAAGACGCAGTTAGCCTATTTTTCTAGATCTACATAATCGTAAACCTTCTTTAAAACAGTAGGGTTCCGGGCCCGGCGGCATGGCCTAGCAGCTAAAGTCCTCGCCTTGAAAGCCCCGGGATCCCATATGGGCGCCGGTTCTTATCCCAGCAGCTCCACTTCCCATCCAGCTCCCTGCTTGTGGCCTGGGAAAGCAGTTAAGGACAGCCCAAAGCTTTGGGACCCTGCACCCACGTGGGAGACCCGGAAGAGGTTCCTGGTCCCGGCATCGGATCAACGCACATCGGCCCATTGCGGCTCACTTGGGGAGTGGATTATCGGATGGAAGATCTTCCTCTCTGTCTCTCCTCCTCTCTGTATATCCGGCTTTCTAATAACAATAAAATCTTTAAAAAAAAAAAAAGTAGGGTTCCATAGTAATAAACAACTAGGTCTTCATCATCTGGCCAGGCACAGAGGTAAGAAAGTGCTGGGAAGTCAGGAGACTCAGTGGCTTTTTACCCTCTTAGTAGCTGTTATCTTTGTTTTTTTTTTTAAAGGTTTATTTTTATTGGAAAGTGAGACATACATAGAGGAGGAGAAACAGAGGGGAGGAAGATATTCTATTCTCTGATTTCACTCCCCAAGTGGTTGTAATGGCCAGAGCTGAGCCAATCCAAAGCCAGCAGCCTGGAGCTTCTTCCAGGTCTCCCACGCTGATGCAGGGTCTAAGGCTCTGGACCATCCTCGACTGTTTTCCCATGCTACAAGCAGGGAGCTGGATGGGAAGTAGGGGTGCTGGAACACAACTGGTGCCCACATGGGATCCTGGCATGTGCACACTGGCTACTGCACTGGGCCCTGTAGCTGGCATCTTAAAAGATGAAAGCACAGCCCCTTCGTGTCTGGTATCTTGTGTTTCCACTGGATTCTCAAAATGGTTTTGTATTATGTGGCTATTCTTTTCTTGAACTCAGAATTTTATGTGTGTAGCCTTTTTTTTCTAAAGATTTATTTTATCAGAATTACAGAGAGAGTGAAAAAAACAAAGAGATCTTGATTCATTTTACAAACAGCTACAGTGGGCACAGCTGGACTCGTCTGAACCTGAGAGCCAGGAGCTTCTTCCAGGTCTCTCCTGCGGGTGCAAGGGCCCAAGGACTTTGGCTATCCTTGATATTTTCCCAAGCCATTAGAGGGGAACTAGATTGGAAGTGCAGCTGACACCTGAACTGGTGCCTATATGGGATGCTGGCACTGCAGGTGGAAGCTTAGCTGGGTATGCCATGACAATGGCATATTCCGTCTGCCCTTATAATAGATGGCTGCAAGAGGTAAAGGAATTATGATTTTTGTTATATAGTGAATCTCTAAAAGCATAAGGAAAAATGAAAAGAAAAAGATAAAAATAAGATACAGTGAGTCTCATCACTTTGCTTGTTTCCTGATAGAGCAGGATGAATAGTTGGTATGAACTTGGCTGCTCCTCTTTCCAGCAAGCTCTATTAATAATGTGGGAAGGCAGCAGATACTGGCTCACATACTTGGGCCTCTGCCACTCAAGTGAGGGACCAGGTTGGAATTCCTGGTTCCCGGCGTTGTCTTGGTTTAAACCTGGCTGTTTTAGCCATTTGGGAGGGAACCAGCAGATGGAAGATTTTGCTTGCTTGTGTGTGTGTGTGTGTGTGTGTGTGTGTGTGTGTGTGTGTGAGAAAACCTTTTAAATAAATAAGCTTTATTTAAAATGGAATTTATGGAGTAATTTTTTTTGCCTTCAATTTTATCATTTTTCTTTAGGTCATTGGTGTATTCAAGGATGTATTTGATTCAAATTCTACTCCATACCTGGGGACCAGACTGTTTCATATCACTCCCTATGATATCCAAGTGAGGAGAGTAGTGTAACCCTCTACTTAACTGAAAAATTTCTGTTGCTTATTCTGCCTGCCATCCTCAAGCATGTTCATGAGTTCTCACTGCTTTTATTTTTTCAGCTGGGCTACTCAGTTCTTTCCCGGGGCACCTATGTGCCTCACCCATCACGCAGACCCCTGTCACTCCTGCATCAGTCATTCCAGTCATTGGAGCCGATCATGAAGTGTGTACAGATGAGCTGGATGGTCATCCATGTGGGGTCAGCCTCGGTGGGCAAGACCAGCCTGGTACAGCTTCTTGCACACCTGACTGGTCACCCACTAAAGATCATGGCTATGAACAGTGCAGTCTACATCACGGAGCTTCTGGGTGGATTTGAGTAGGTAACATTCTGTCTTTACCTTTTTTAGGCAAAAAAGCACCACCCCATGATCGATAGAGGGTCTTCTGTGTCCAATGGCTAAATTATGTGCTCCCCAAATTGTAGGTTGATCTTAGGCGACCTTGGAAGCAGCTGCTGGAGAAGGTGGAAGACACAGTGAGGGCACTGCTGCGGGACAGCTTCCTGGTCAGTACTGATGATGCTGAGGTCGTGCTGCGAGCCTGGAGTCACTTCCTCCTGACATACAAGCCTCAGTGTTTTGAAGATGATGGCAAAGGCATCACAATGGAGACTGTCAATAAACTGGAAGCAGTGCTACTGCTCATGCAGCAGCTTATCAATAAGATCAACTCTTACTCCAAGGCAGGTGTGTATATTTGAAGTATGTATCACTTTTTGTGATTAACAGGTACAAGTTAAGTGTACATCTTGTAGTCCCTCATAGCCAGAAACAGGTGCCCAGTGGATTTTACTTGTGATGTGGAAAGGGTCATACAACAATTCTAACACAAAGGACTCAATGAAAAATCTCTAGCCATAGGTTATATGCACCATCAATTACAAAGCATTTGACAAATCCCAGTTGTTAATGACAGTTGCATGATGTAGCCAGTGTAAAGGAAACCTACTTTAATACACTAATTACATTGTACCAGCAGAGTGCATTCCATTTTTATTTTATTTTTTAAGATTTATTAGGTGCTGGGATAATGTCATAGCAAGCCATTCTTCTGCCTGTGTTGCTGACATCCCATATGAGCTGCTCTGTTTCCGATCTGACCCCATGCTAATGGCCTGGGAAAGCAGCAGAGCTTGGGCATGTGCCCCTGTGTGGGAGACCCAGAAGAAGCTCTTGGTTCCCAGCTTTGGCCCAGCCCATGTCTGGCTGTTAAGGCCATTTGGGGAGTGAAATAACAGGTGAAACATCTCTCTGCCACCCAGTTTCTTCATAATTGTGTCTTTCGAGTTAAAAAAATAGATCTTTAAAAATAAAATATTTATTTATTCGAGAAAGGTAGGGATGAATTGAGAGGAAAAAACTTCCTTCTGCTGGTTCACTCCTTGGAAATGATCTCAACAGCTGGGGGCTGGGCTGAGCTGAAACCAGAGGCCAGAAGCTTCGTTGGGGCCTTCCATATGGGTACAGGGACCTGTCCACTTGGACGAGCTTCTGTAGCTTTGCGGGTTACCAGACAGCTTGATTGGAAATGGACTCAAATAGGTGCCTGTATATGATATTGCTGTTGTGGGTGGTTTCTTGACTAGCTGTACTACAACACCAGACCCTGAGTACGTTTTTCATATGATAGAAGAAATCCAACAATAGGTGGGAGATGTCTTTGTGCTTCTGTTACAGTTTCTTAAATTGTAACAGAAATATCTTCATTGTTTCACCCTAGCATTAACCCAGGAGCTTTTAGCCATCAATTTAGAAAGTAAGAAGTATTTTTTTGTCCAAAACATTTTTGTTAATCTATGATTAAACAGTAATCTCTCCCCTTTCCCCTAAGATCCTCATATTTATTCTGCGTTGTACCTCACAAAATTGAACTGCAGTTCTTTCAATAGAAGTTTTTAAAATTGTATTGATTTTTAATAAGTGTTATGGATGTTTATTTTATCTGTGATATTTCAGAGTTTGCCAAGCTTGTGGAAGACTTCCGAAGTTTTGGAGTGAAGCTTATGCAGTCAGCCAGTGGCTGTAGGCAGGGCACTTTTGAATGGGTAGACAGCATGTTGGTGCAGGCCCTGAAGTCTGGAGACTGGCTACTGCTGGACAATGGTAACTTCTGCAAGTGAGAGTCTTACGCTTCATTGCAAATGGACCTGTTTGAAATTTGTGGTTATAAGTATCTTGTCAAAGTAGAAACCCAGGTTGAAGCACCATCCTTTTTTTTTTCCATTTCTATTTGTCTTTCCATTTCTATTTGTCTTCATTTCTTTTCATTTCTATTTGTCTTTATTTTATTTGATAGGCAAAGAGAGAACTTTATCATCTGGGATTCATTTCCCTTATGGCTACAGTAGCCAGGTGTGGGCCAGGCAGAAAACAGGAACCTGGATCTTCATTCAGGTCTCTGAGGTGTATGGCAGGGACCCAGCTCTGTGAGCCAACACCTGTGAGCCATCACCTGTTGCTTTGGAAGCAGTGATGGGACTCAAATCCAGGCATTCCTGTCTGAGCAGACATTTGCTAAATGTGCCTCAGTGATGATGACATTTCATTGGGTAGGTCGCTGTTGATTCTGTGTAATGTAAAATCCTATATGCGATCCCAGTGTGTGCAAGCTAGGGACTTTAGCCGCTAGGCTACCATGAAGGTCCTGGAACTTTTTTTTATCTGGAGTATTTGACTTAGAAATCTAGCTATATTCTTTTTCTTTTCTTTTAAAGTTCACCACTTTTTAAAAAAGATTTATATATTTTTTACTGGAAAGTCAGATACAAAGAGAAGAGGAGAGACAGAGAGGAAGATCTTCTGTCTGCTGATTCACTCCCTAAGCACCCGGAATGGCTGGAGCTGAGCTGATCCAGTGCCAGGAGTCCAGAGCATCTTCAAGGTGTCCCACACAGGTGCAGGGACCCAAGGCTTTGGGCCGTCCTCAACTGCTTTCCCAGGCCACAAGTAGGGAGCTGGATGGAAAGCAGGGCTGTCAGGGTTAGAACTGGTGCCCATATGGGATCCTGGACGCGTTCAAGGACTTTAACTGCTAGGCCATGCGCCGGGTACTCTAGCTACTTTGTAAAATATTTAATAACATTAGAAGTCGGGGGCGAGGATTGAGGAAGGAAAGGACTGTAACTGAGGGAATTTCCTATCATTTGGCTTTGTTTCACTTATGCCAGCAAATATTTCCTGTACTTACAATGTGAAATGCATTAGGTTGGCAGTGTGCTTTGGGGAGTGAGGAGACTAATGTAGACATCTCCTCTTGGAAGAGATCACAATTCTTAATGGGGCAAATGGTCCTTATTGAGAGAAAGAAGAGGGTCAGAAGTAGGTGGGTGCCTGTGTGAGAGACTGTAGTATCAAGCCGATGTGCCAATGTGTTCATCTTTTGAATTCTGTCTGTGCAGCCCATCAGTGCTGGATCGTTTGAATGTGTTGCTTGAGCCTGGAGGTGTCCTCACTGTTAGTGAGAGAGGAATGGTAGATGGATCTATTCCCATGATAACACCACATCCCAATTTCAGGTATTTGTAACTTTTGTGTTTCTGCCAAAGTATCTGACAGTGGACGTGTAGTAGTACCTCTGTGTACATATTACTCATCTGTGGAGCCATGCGTTGTTTGCCTCATTAACTCAGGTAACAGGTATATACTGAGACTGTAGTATTTGCCAGACACTGCTAGGCTATGAGGATGCAACAGGAAACGAGCAGTGAAATTTCTCCTTGGGTTGGTGGTGTAGAGTAGCCAGGAGTTGTTTCCTGTGGACCATGACAAGAGATAATGACAGTGTAGATTTGTGGTGAAATGGACAGGACAGCCTGATGGTCCTGCGGTTGAATCATTGCATGAGAAGTGGAACCCATTACTGAGAAAGGTAGACTGGCAGAGGAAGCAGGGCTGGCATGGGGAGTATCAGCAAGAAATAAGTGTTCAGTAGTAGACAGGCATGTAAGTTGTCAGGTGGATAGATATGGATAGATAGTGGTGTGAATAGGCATTGGATACATGAGACTAGTGTTTGCAGAATATGCTACTCCTTTTCTGCCTTCTGCAAATTAGAATTATGAATTAGAACTGGTCCTGATTTGAGAACTTTGAAAGTGAGAATTTTAACATTCTCAAATAGCAGTACATCCAATACATAGCCCTGGGGAAGTAGGATTACAGAGTGATGGACAGGGCTGATGCTGCTGGGAAGCAGGAAGAAGGAAGCAGCTGACTGCAGCACCTTGGGAACTGATGTAGCCTGTCTTGGAGAGCTCCCTTAGCTAAGAACGTAGCACAGGGGCTTTGTGAGTAAGGAAGCTTAATTCCAGTAATGAGGGAATTTATAGACACTTAGTCTGTAAATGCTTCAGCACCATTTTATTTCGTGTTTCCACTGTTATAGTGGTTACTGAGGGAATTCTTTGCAGAGATCTGTGACCTAGTATTATTCTTTAGATACTTAAAAATTAAGGAGAAAGACTCACAAAAAATTTAAGGGTAAAGGCTGTTCTTACGTATATCGTAATAGCAACTTCTGTTCCCATGTAATACTAAGGTATTTCAAATTCTCATCACTAAAATTTGTAAGGAAAGTATACGCAATTCTGTTACATTATGTTAATTTTTATTATCCGCATTTTTTTGCATAACTATTCTGCTTGGAGAATATGTTGTATGTGATGTGTTTTCACATATTCTAATCTGGATACCACTGCTCCAAGTAATCACACTTATTTTCTTTATTTTCTTTGCACTTTTTTCATTCTAAGAGTAGGAGAAGGCAATAGTAATATTGTCTGGCTTTTAAAGTAGGGATGCGGCCCGGCAGCGTGGCGTAGCAGCTGAAGTCCTTGCTTTGAAAGCGCCGTGATCCCATATGGGCGCCGGTTCTAATCCCAGCAGCTCCACTTCCCATCCAGCTCCCTGCTTGTGGCCTGGAAAAGCAGTCGAGGACGGCCCAAGGTCTTGGGACCCTGCACCCGCGTGGGAGACCTGGAAGAGCTCCTACTTTGGATTGGCTCAGCACCAGTTGTTGTGGTTACTTGGGGAGTGAATGATCGGATGAAAGATATTTCTCTGTCTCTCCTCTTCTCTCCATATATCTGACTTTCCAATAAAAATAAATAAATAAAATAAAGGGATGAAATCCTTCCTTTTTTTTCCCTTAAGATGTATTTATTTTTATTGCAAAGTCAGATATATGGAGAGGAGGAGGAAACAGAGAGGAAAATCTTCTGTCCGATGATTCACTCCCCAAGTAGCCACAATGGCTGATGCTGCACCTGTCCAAAGCCAGGAGCCAGGAACTTCCTCCAGGTTTCACACATGGGTGCAGGGTCCCAAGGCTTTGGGCTGTTTTCAACGGTTTTGCCAGGCCACAAGCAGGGAGCTGAATGGGAAGCGGGGCTACTGGGATTAGAACCGGCACCCGTATTGGTTCCCAGCATGTTCATGGCAAGGACTTTAGCTGCTAGGCCATCATGCAGGGCCCGGGTTGAAATACTTTGTCAGAATACTTTGTTGAGTAAAAAAGTAGTTGAGTTCACATTGTCTTTTTTTTTTTTAGATGTATTTATTTAATCAGAGTTATAGCATGAGGGAGACACCATAAACACACATACACAACGCTTCCATTGTTGGTTTACCCCATAGATGTTTGAAATGAAATGGCCAGCCCTTGGCCAGGCTGAAGCCAGGAACCCAGAGCTTCGTCCTAGTGTGCTAAACAGGTGACTTGTGGCATGTAAGCAGCAGCAATATCTTCTGATGATTTCTAGACCAAAAGCAGATTGTTGTTTGGAAGTAGAACATCCAGAACACAAACAGTCACCCTTTTGGGGTGCTGGCATTGTAGGCAGTGGCTTAACCTGCATGTCACAATGCTGTGTCCTGCATTAACTAGCTTTTCTAATCTATGAGAACGTTCATATAAATCAGTGAATGTGTGTCTATGATACAAAATTTGTATACTTTTTGATACATTTATTTTAGAGGAGGATAGAGAGCACACCCTCATCTGTTGGTTTACTTTACAAATAGAAGGGCTGGGGTGTCAGAGCTAAGAGCCATGAATTCAGTCCAAGTCTTCCACGAGTAGGGGAACCTGCCTGCTTGAGCTACCACGCCTAGTTCCTGGGGTCTGTGTTAGCAGGAAAACTGAGAGGTTCTGTGATGTGGAATGCTGGCTTCCCACATCGCGTGTGCCCATCCTGGTTAAATAGTTTTATTTGCATTGTTTTGAATATAATATAAATATGTATTTCTAGTAAATAAATTAGTGGCTGGGTATAGCCACTCTCTACTGAGAGCTATTAGCATGAATAAATGTGTGTTTATTTATATTAAGCTATATGGTTGAGTCCTTTTGTCACATCAGCCACTTTTCAAAATTCTCACATGTGAGTCAAGGCTATTTGGATAGTACAGCTGTAGAACAACTTCATCCTTGCTGTAAGTTCAATTTCACCCAGGTGCTAGAGTCAAATGTTTATTGCTCCCTCCTCCATAGAAGCAGTGCAGATTCATCTGGAAGCCAGTGCCACATGTCTGAGAAATTTTTACTCCAATTCTCTCTCATCTGGGATCAGCAATATCTTCAAAATATTACAGCCAAATCTAACAGGTAGGTAGGCACTTGATTTTGATTTCTGGGTCTCAGCAGTGTTTCAGAAATTTGTCCATTGATTTTATGGGGAAATAGCATCAGAGTTCTGACCATAAAAATACTTCTTACAAGTTTGAGACTATCCCAGATGCAAATTAATTTCCTTTATTTGAAATTGTTCATTAGCTTGTAGTTTATGAAAGAGGCTAAGGAGTACAATGTAGTGTAAAGAACCCAGGAGTTAGGATCTCTCGTCCCAACTCTGCCACAGATCAAGTTGGCAGTGTTTCAGTTCATAATTTATACTTGTATTTGAAAACTAGGGGAATTGAGTTCTTACTGCTCTGATGTTGCTTCCACTATTAACAGGTAGAGTTTTAAATTTGACTTCCTGAAGGGTAAGTTACACAGAAGAGAGAGAAAGAGATATATTCTATCTGCTGATTCACTTCCCTAATGGGAAGGATGGAAGTAGAAGTTCTCAGCTTCCCCAAGATCCAGCTCATAAAGGAAATCATTGAAGGTGTTCCCAGCCAGTCACTAACCTTGATTTTGAATCTTCTTCCAGGACCATCATATATCTTGATAGGGAGAAACGGATATTTACTGAAGCCAACTTAGCTTCTGTTGGTATTAAAAAGCTAAATAGTGTTTTGAGAATGTCTTTTGAATTCCATAAAGGTAAGAACATTGGTGCTTACGTTCTTTAGTTAAGCATAGCATGGCATAATGCTGCTGACCTGCAGCAGCTGCTACTGTTTATGGATTCTTGTTGATCTGCTGGCCTTTCTGTAAACATATGGGCTTCCTTGTTGTGGCTGCCAACCACTGCCCAAGCCTGGACTCGGCGCAGAGCCTCAGCTGAATGTATCTCAGGTGTCCCACCTCTCTTGCAGCACCCTGTGAGACAGATGCTTATGTCAGCAGTGAGGGAAGGGAGACTCGCAGGTGCTCAGTCACAGCGAAGCCAGAACTTCCCAACTAGCCCTACTGGGCCTGGTGCACATGCAGAAGCATTTGATTATAGGAAAGAACATTTTCTCATCTTTTATATTTGTTTCAAGAAAAAGATATCTGTTTGTCAAAGTTCCAAGTTACAGAAGCATAACTTCATTTCTGTAGAAGCTACTGTTAGTTTCATTGTCTTTTTATCTTTTTAACTAACCACCCATATGCATTTACACTGGATTTTCTTTTTGTGTTCAAATACTTAAATATGTGTTTTCATAAATAATTTGAATTTTTCATAAATAATTGTTATATCTATAGGTATACTTGGCTTATTTAAACTTAGTAATAGCAAGCACACATTCTTTTTCAGTTCCACTTTTGAAACTTGACCTTTGTGTTGATAATGATGTTAAATTCCAGGCTTAATTTATTCTGAAAATGTCACGAAATTAATCTTAACTGATGGCATGCCTTTTATTTTATTTATTTTAAGATCCAGAGAGCTATCACAGCCTGCCTCATGAGATTGTGGTCAATCTTGGTGCCTTTTTAGAACTCTTTGATGCACTAGTCCTGCTGTGGGTACAGTCCTCCCAAGGGGTGGTGTCTGATGCCTGTGTCAGTGAGGTAGGAAAGGTGCTTGTTTTTCTTTAGTTTATATACTTTGCTTACTTGCAAGACTGATAAAGAGAAGAACACTTCCTTCCCAGTCAGTGCTTCACTCCCCAACCATGTGACAGCTGGGGAAGGTTGAAGGTAGCAGCCAGGAACTCAGCACAGCTCTGCACGAATGACAGGAACCCAGCTACTCAGACCATCATCACCTGCTGCCACCCTTCGTACATGTTTACAAGCAGCTGCAATCTCAGGAGTACAGCCACATTTCCAGTTGGGGCGTACACTATGGGATGCAAGTGTCCCCAAGCTTCCTCTTAAGCTCTTAGACCAAACATCCACCCGTTACTATTGTAAGATTGTTTTAGTACAAAGATTTAAAGACAAGACTAACTCCAGTGTCTCATTTTTCCAGTATTATTTGATAAATTGTATTGTTGTTAACATTAGAAGCAACGATTTATGTATTTCTTTGAAAGAATTGCATGCAGGAAGAGACATGGGGTTCTTCAATCAGTTTTACTCCCCCCAGTGGTTACAACAGCTGGAGTTGGGCCAAGCTGAAGCCAGGAATATGGAGCTTCTTGTAGATCTCCCTTGTAGGTAAAGCGGCACAAGTATTTGTGCCATCTTCTGCTGCTTTCTCAGGCCATTGTCAGGGAGGTGGATCAGAGATAGAGCAGCCTGGTGTGTTAGCTAAGAGTTAGATTGGAAGTGAAATAGCAGGGACTCAGATTGGCACCCATATGGGATGCTGGCACAGCAAGTGAAGTTTCACGTGATATGCCACAATACTGGCCCTGGAGAAAATCTTTGTAATCTTAAGGGTAGGCAAAGGTTTTTTAGTGTTTTTAGCAGTGGGAAAAAGTAAGAAAAATTAAACCTGCTGTTATTTTTTTATGGATACCTATAAGAAAAAAGCAAAGAAGAAACTGCTTGTAAGATAATGTAAACTGAAAAATAATCAGGAGATTTGAAAAAATCTTCCATGGAAGACATAGATATCCAGGAAGAATTAGCAAAATGCCAACATCTTCAGTTATCCAGGAAGTAGGAATTAAAACCATTTGGTCAAATAGCTAGAATTCAAATCACTGATATTAGGTATTGGCAAATAAATACAACAATTAGAACATTTTTTTTACATCTGCTGTTTGGAATACAGAATAATGCAGCTCCTTTTTATACTTAGGGTATGATCCAACAGTTAGTTTCATTTTCTATAAATAAACTTTGTACTTCAGGTACTAAGGGAATAAGACCTTCACTTTCTCCATGTACCTGAGCGTTACTTCAGATATCCTTCTGTAACAAAACTTTTTTGTGCATATTGAGTGTTGGTTAATTGTTGAAGTCGAGGTCGTGCGAGATGTTAATGAGCAGCCTTGATTTACTGTGTTTTTAGATCTTAGGCTCTGTGCAGTGGCGGGACCGGCTTTGGATGGTGGCTGACACAGTCAAAGTGGATGCTCCAGGTCTGGCCCTGCTTCCTCTCCATTGGCACTTGGTTTCAAAGCATTTGGTCCGTCAGATCCCCCAACTTCTACTGCATCGTGAAGAGAAGTAAGCCTCATATTTGGAGTGATAACATTGAAATGTATTGTACAGTCCATTTTGAACGCAAGCTGGTTTGAAATTGAAACTGATTCATTTTGTGTACTTTGCTTTATTCTGTTTATTGATGATTGTAAGTGAAATGAGAGAAGTAATTGACTTTTCTTGCTATTTGCCCCTTATTTCCCTCCTGTCTCTTTTCTCCATTAAAGGTATTACAGAGAGCTTCAGACAGTCTCAGAACATATTCAGAGTTGTTTGAGGAGCCCAACTGGTGGCTTCCCTGGTGTAAAGAAGTTGCAGAAGTTCCTGGGACGACCAGTTCAATTTAAGGTACATGTGAAAACACGTAGTAAGTGAAATGGAAATTGACCTCTGAGGTTCCCCTGGACCCTAGGAGCTAACATTGAACTTTACTTACCTTTCTCTAAATGTCTACCTCCCAAACATCCTGACAGCATTAATTGGTTTTCAGAGTTTTAACTATTGTTGTAAAAAGCGCTTGAGCATGAAGAATAGGCACAACTATTTTTCTAGAAGCATCAAGAAATATCTTAAATGTTTTCTTAGCCAAATAAACTGCTATGAAAAACCCCTGCTCTGTACTAAGCTGTCCTGTGTTTTATTGTTTTAGAACAAGCTGCTGGTGGATTGTTTCATGCAATTGAAAGTCCTTCACAAAGCCCTTGCAGTCATGGTGCGGACACCCACCTTTGGGGAGAGTGGATGGCAGGAAGAAATTAATCATCTCCGAGTGGTTGCTTCTGAGTGGACAGTGAAAGCAAGCCTCTTGCAGGCCTGGGCTAATACTGTAGAAGATGTCAAGCTAGGTAATGTACTGTAGCACTTGATACTCTTTTTTTTAAAGATTTATTAATTTTATTGGAAAGGCAGATATACAGAGAGGAGGAGAGAGAGGGGGGAAGATCTTCCATCGGATGATTCACTCCCCAAGTGACCACAACAGCCGGTACTGCACCAGTTCAAAGCCAGGAGCCTGGAACTTCCTTCCGGGTCTCTCATGTGGGTGCAGGGTCCCAAGGCTTTGGGCTGTCCTTAACTGCTTTCCCAGGCCACAAGCAGGGAGCTGGATGGGAAGTGGAGCTGCCGGGATTAGAACCGGTCCCCATATGGGATCCTGGCGTGTTCAAGCCAAGGACTTTATCTACTAGGCCACGCCGCCGGGCCCACTTGAGAATTTATTTGCTGTTGCTGCCAACACATTCTTCCTCATTCTGGGGTATAAATCTCATTAAATATGTGTCATTGTATTGAGCTAAGCTTTATAGTCAAACATTTAATTCCAGCACTAGATTCATGTCGGTATTAATAACATTGTTTAACAGATGGAAAACTCAAAGCTCAGGTTAAGAAACCTAATGGTGCTAACTCAGATTATGTGCATTCTTGTAACTGGTTATTGGAAGTACAGACCCTGAACTCCTGCCTGCTATGCTTTAATGTAACTCTCTTTCTTTTGTCCAGATCAATTGAAGAGTCTTGTGAATGTCCAGTGTTTAGAATTAAAAGCCAAAGGGCTTCCACTTGAATTTATGGAGAAAAAGCAATGTGAAACATCCTCCCCAGCCCAGCCAGGCATTGCCTGCTTACCTCGACTCACTGGGAGTGTTTAGTTGTGGCCTGCCATGGAGTACCTGGCTATGCTTTGGCAGTACAAAATGGTAGCAGATATCATGACACGGGCTTTTCTGAGAAGGTCAGTCATTATTTCAGTTACTTTCTGTGTGTGAACTTATTTTCTTGCTCAGTCATTGTGTGCATCTTGTATGGTAAAGCACAGACTTGTCTGCGGACGGAATGGTGGCGGAAGCAGAGGAAGGGCAGTTGCTACTTTGAAAAGCTGAAGCTTTCTCAGAGTTCTTGGCCCGTGTCTCTTCTACCTCTGCAAGTCACTAAGTCTTTTTTTTTTTTTTTCCAAAATGGTTGCTTGCTTTAAAATGAATGTACTGCATCTGTGTGTTCTGTCTTCCCTTATGTAGTTTTCTAGATGTTCATTGATAATCCACTTCCTCTCCTCTTGGTATTTATTTTTCTAACAGGTCCAGCAAAACTTGGCAACCCCAGATGAATGAGATAACTCATCACATCACGTTTTGTCTTAAGTATACACCAAGCACTCCTCAGGAACTTCAAGACTTGTGGTCCTTGCTACATTATCAGAAGGTAAGTTTCATGAGGCAGGGACAATGCAAGCTTGGGGTAGGTGTTCCAAGACAAGGGCGTGCAGCCTTCTGGGTCATGTAGCTGAAGATAAAGTGAGGAACTAGAAAAGAACAGCAATAACCAAGTTCCTAAGCTGGTCAATGCTGATGGAACGTATCTCAGTTTATGTGAATTTTCAATAAATGAAGCACATAGGGAGGATTAACACAGACTTAACAGTTAGTGTTTGAATTCTTACAAAATTAAGACATCCGTATCAGGAATTGAGGCTTTCTGCGGGCAACATAGAAGGAATATGCATCTCTCATGATCAGCCCTGATAAAATTCATCTTGGGAGTGGCAGACATTTTCATTTTAGTATGAAACTCTCAGAAATGTTCATTTTAAAATTACATGAGGTCTTTAGAGTCATTTAATTCTCTCTCTTCCTTGCTACTTCCATCAAGAATTTCATTACCAACCCACTTTTATTTCAACAAATTTGGGAATTATTTTAGTCACACATGTATCTATTTAAGCTTTCATTGTCATTTTATCCACTGCCACAGTATGAGTTTATTTATTGTCTCTCAATTCCAACTACACTTTTTGTTGCCATCTTTTGTGATACTGACACTGGATCCTGTACAATTTCTCCATCACCAGCTGACATTTATAGTGCTGAACTGTGTCAGAAGACACAAGGGGGTCACTGCAGGATGGAGGGGCACCTCTTGGTTCTCGTGTTCCCATTCTTGCCGTCTCAGTTCTCCAGTTGGGGACAGCCAGCAGTGTGTGTGCGTCTGACTACAGCTTGGCCAGGCTCTCTGATGGAAGCCAGCCTACCCACCGTTCTTCGCTCAGAATCCCCTGTTCTCTGACCCTTCCTGTTGCATTTCCTTCCATCTCATCCTTGGGATTTATTAATAGGAATTTTTTTTCTTTTTTTTTCCTTTAGAGCTTGGTTTCAGTGATGATCATGACTTTCCCTTGACTCAGTTTTGAATGCCTGTACTTGTGGTTATGAAACCTTTGAGTTGTTTTGTCTCAGTATTTTGAAGATTTCTCACTGTGGTTAGTCTATTTTTTTAATTCTGCCTTGAATTATTTCATAGATCATTTATTTTCTCCTTCTGTCTTTCCTATCTCTTTGTTTTATTGCTTTGCAATTTCATTCAGTTTTGTCCAGATGTTAATTTCTTAGGTTCTCTGCTACGCACTCTATATCCTAGGATTGGTAATTTGAAGAAAAACCCATTCATCATCTCTTTTTGTACTTCTTCTTCTTATTTCTGCAGCTTCTCCTTCTGGGACTCTTCGTAGACATGTATTGAATGTTTAAATTGTGTTGCATATATCTTTACCCTTTTCAGCTCCCTCCTTTTCTGCTCTTTCTTATAGTAATTGTTTCTGTTTTATTTGAAATATAGCTATGGAGCGATAGGTGTACAAACACAGATCTCTCATCCATTGGTTCTAATTCTCAAACATCTGCTATAATACAGTGTAGGGCCTGGTCCAAGTCAAGAGATTGGACCTCCATCTGTCTGTCTCACACAGGTGGCATGGATCCTGGCGCTCCAGCCATTGTTTGCTGCCTTCCAATACATGCCTTTGGAGGAAGGTGGGTATTAAGTATCCAGAACTCAAGCTAGCTATTCCAGAGTTTGACCTTTGCTTCTCTGATAGAGATTAAGCTACTATGCCAAACTTGTCCCGTCCCCTTTCAGCTGTCCTTCAATAGCTTCCTCATTTGTATCCTCTTGTTGTCCTTAAATTGCATATACTGTCAGAATTCTGAACTCTGAGATCTGTTTATTCCTATCATCTGCTATTTCTTTCAAATATTACAAAGTGATATCTTGAACTCGATGCTGTTTGTTGAATTTTTTACTTCAATGGCTGTTTTTCATTCTCTTGGGCTTTTTCTTTTTTCCTCTTAATGTCTGCCTTTTGTTCTCTACTATGTTCTGCTTGGTTTAGAAATTTGAGTCTTATTTTATGCCATAAATTGTATAAAATTGTTGCTTCATATTAATTGCCTGTCTGTGCTTTGTAAATCTAAACTGTATTCAAATTCACTTCCTTATCCTTTTCAACTGGCAGTGACAGTTGAAAAAGCAAGTCCAGTGGGAGAAGAAAATTTCCAGAATTGCTCCACTCTACTTTGTGGAAACTTCGCAGTTGGGGTTAAGACAGCATCACTTCCCTTCATTACTGGAGCAAAATTAGATACATGTATTGAGACAATTAGCATTGTTTTATTCAGGAAGCCACTTTGTGAGCTATGTCTTTATTGCACAAGTGTTCATGGCAGTGAGAGTTCATGTTGCAGAATGGGCTGGGAATATAGTTATCTCCTACATAATGTTTTTTTTTTTCATAATGTGTATTATGGACAGTCCCAATAAAATAGGCACAATTTTTTTTTAAAGCTTTGTTTTTATTAGAAAGACAGACATACAGAGAGGATGAGAGACAGAGAAGATCTTGCGTCTGATGATTCACTCCCCAAGTAACTGCAGTGGCTGGTGCTGTGCCAGTATGAAGCCAGTAGCCCGGATCTTCTTCCACGTCTTCCACGTGGGTACAGGATCCCAAGGTCTTGGGCCATCCTTGACTGCCTTCCCAGGCCACAAACAGGGAGCTGGATGGGAAGGGTGGCAGCCGGGATTAGAACCTGTGCCCATATGGGATTCCGGCATGTTCAAGGCGAGGACTTTAGCCACTAGGCCACCACACTGGGCCCAGCACAATGTTTTAAAAACCTTATTAGTGATGCAGTGGAATTTGTTTGTGAATCTGATTTGGAGTAATGCTGTGAAGAGTGAGAGCGATGGCATGGTAGACAAGTGTAGGATGGTAGGAGGAGTCCTTATTTATCAAGATGGTGACAGCACCTCCGGCTACACTCTGGGAACCACCACTCAGCATGGACAATGTCAGGGGTTTGTAAGCTCCCTTTAACATGCAGCAGCTAGGGATTTCCAACTAACTCAGGTATTGTCGATTACAAATCAATCAATTTGCATCTTAGGACAATTAGGTACGGAAGCAGATAGTTGCGGTTAGCCATGAGAGAAACCCAGTATGCCTTGGGGTGCCATTAGCCAACTGCACCCAACCACAGTGATAATAGCTCAGCAGCCCATTGGCAATCGCCAGCCATTAGAAAGAGAGGTTGAAACTTTAGGAAAACTGGAAACAATATGAGTGCAGTTGAATAAAATGCATTAGGTATTTCAGTAGACTTTTTAATATTGATTTTAATTAAGGTAATTAAGGAGTAAATAGATGTGGTTTGTTTGGAATCTCTTGGAGGCATGAGAATTTTCTAATCTTGGCATTTCTTTTTTTCTTTTGGCCTAGTCCAGATAGAGGACCCATGGAATCCTCGCCTTTCTGAAATTTCTAACAAAATTTTTTCACCTGTTTCCGATCCCAGTCTAATAACATTTTGTAGATACTAGCTGTGCAGAAACATCCTGATACTACTAATGATGAAGTTAAGACATCAAATGTATTCAAGAAACTGTATCCAAGTCTTACAAGCATGTTGCTGGGCCTGCTTGTGGTAGCCTAGTGGCTAAAGCCCTTGCCTTGCATGTTCTGGGATCTCATATGGGCACTGGTTCATATCCAGAGGCTCCCACTTGTCAGCCAGCTCCCCAGATGGCTGCAACAGCCAGAGCTTAGCCATTCTAAAGTAAGGAGTCGTGAGCTTCTTCCAGGTCTCACACTTTAGTGCAGAACACAAAGGATTTGGGCAATTCTGTCATGATTTTTCATGCCACAGTGGGGAGATTGAAACGAAATGAAGCAGCTGGGGCATAAACCAGCACCCATATGGGATCCTGGTGCTTGTAAAGTGAGGATTTAGCCACTGAGCCATTGTCTTGGGCCCACGTTTGCACTTAGAACACCCAGCCAGCCCCCACTGAATAGGAGGGAAGTGTGAGGTAGAGGCTGCTGTCCTCATCTTCTACCCCTTAACGTTGTTTTCATTCTTTTGATTTGGCACTACTGTAACGATTGTGTTTTTGGCAACAGTCTATATGCCCCACCTCCCCTTTTCTGGCCCCAATTATCCCATTGCCTGTCCTCAACAGCCTGCCCAGAATTCCCTCTCTTGTCTCTCACTCTCCACACTAATGAAATGGACATAACAGCTTTGATTACATTGTGTTTGTGCAGATATGTGATGTGAAGGGGCTTTGAAAAATCAATACAGTAAACAAGGGGACTGATTTCTTCCCCATTTTCTGATATACCAGAACTGTCTTAGGTTCCAACCTTCTAGTGCTATCCATGACCTTTGCCCACTCTGCCTATCAGTAGATAGGCATAACTGCATTTCACCCCCAAGAACAAGGACTATTATTAGACCTATACATGCTATGCCCTATCTCCCATGATTAACCTTAAACCTATGCCACAGAACCATTGCCCTGGTGGGTGTGGCCTACTCACTGCCCAGAGGGGTATGTGTCCATGTCATAATGAACATTGTCATAGGTTGACATAGGGTATAAAAGCAGCAGTAGGCCCAGGCACATGCCAGTCACACCATTGGACAGCTAGAATATTCAGCTGAAAATATCAGCTAAGCCCTATATTTTATTCGCTTTTCAACGCCACCTTCTCCCCTACTCTAGAACTTCATGTCAGCCTTACTCTCCTAATCCTAAACCCCAGCCTGACCTCTGAACCTCTACTCCAAGCTGGCCCTCCTGTTGCCATATCTGAGCCTTATCATCCTGCTGCTCTGCCCCGACCTCACCCTCCTCGTGGCCCTCCAACGCAGCCCCATCAATGTTATTTTCCTTCTGTCACTGCACACCCACCACAGACTGCTAATCCTACAGCTGTGACCCCCCCATCCTTCTAGTATCCTACTGCAGTCCCACTTTCCTGGTCTTCCACCCCACCCTGAGACTCCTTCTGGTCCTGTATTTAAGTCTTTCCCTCGTCCTGCTCCTCCATTAGCTCAATCTCTACCTGCCTCTCCAACCCAGCCTGACCTGGCAGCTGCTCCTCCATTCCAGCCTCACTCACCTGTTCACTCCCACAAGCCTCACCAAAATAGTCCCTCACTCAGTCTACATCCACTTTCACATCTTAAGCACAAACCTTGCCCATCTCCTGTTCCTGAAGAAAATCCTCCTCTTCCTGCTTGTCATAACCACCAGTCTCACCCCCCTTCTAGTCCCAAACACGAACCCCCTCATTCTCCTCATCCTGCACATAAACCCCATCTTCCTCCTCACCCTAAACACAAGCCCCACCCTCCTCCTAACCCTCCACTCCCACTTCACTTTCCTTGTAGCCATAAATACCAAGAGCCCCTCCTAGCTTTTCTTGCAAAACAGCCTTACTTCATTACCAACTCTAGCTATCGACCTCACTTTTCTTCTGTTCTGCACAAGCTTAATGCTCCTGTTCCTTCTTCACAGCATTATATTCCTGGCCATCTACTTGAGCCCGACCCACCCCTTCCTAGTGTTCCACTCAGACTTCAACATCCCTCTGGTGCTCCACTCATGAGCCAGTGCTGATGTTACAGTGGAGATTCTATTCTCCTGAATTCAGAGGTTGAGTCTCTGAATCAACCCCCTCCACACTTGCTATCATGGTCATTTAAAAAATCATTCAGGGTTGTACAATAGAATAGGATTTGATGAACAGATATTCCAAAACTTGAGAAACTCATCCAAGCTCACCAGACAACTACAGTTCGGGTGTTTGTTGTCTTTTGGCAGGAGCATCATACTTTGTAATGTGTAGTGCTTGATTGCTATTGAGGTCCTTAATTTTGGATGCTTTATCACCAGGTGATGTAAACACATTGATCCCATAATCATTCCTGTAGACATAGAGCCAGTGTACATCTGTTGGATCTTTGGTCTGGTAATGTCCATTCTGGAACTGTCTAAAACTTATGAGTAGTGACTATCATTATCCCATGATCCATCAATTTAGAAAATTCCCAGGAAATAGGAATGTTAGTGGCCCAAAAGATAGAAAACCAGTGCTGCCATCATAAGGTGCTACCTCAACACTCTTTATTAGGTTTTGGTTATCTGTAGTTGTGCTACCAAATGTGATGTTCCTGCCAATTCCCAAGCCTAAGGTTGTTCCTGCCACTCATGTTGGAACTGAGAGCCCTGTAAGGAAGCACCAGAAGCTGGGAGCCTGCACATCTGCTGTGCTGGAGAGTGAGATGGTGTGGACCTAACCTTGAAAACTCAAGGTCTCTACCATCAAAATGCTACACATGTTCCACTGAAACACTTCCTGTGTCCCTTTTCTTTATCTAGATACATGCCAAGGACTTTCTGTCTTCAAGAATGGGGCAAAGGCAAACCTCCGTTAGGTTCTCGTACCTATTCTGTGAGGTGGGCCTATCTTCTGTCTTTATCAGAGAAATCAAGCGGTAAGACAGTTTATAAGACTCACACTGAAAGAAATAAGATAATCCTTCTGAATTATATTCTTATTAAAACTTATATGCATTTTGCCATAATATAAATAAACAAATGAACTATAAAATTATCAAGTTGCCTGGGTTGGCAAATGGTGATACATTCACATCGGTGAAATGGGACACATTGTACTTGAAACAGAAAGGGCTGTGATTGTGTGCATCTGCTTTAATTCAAGGAAAAGATTCTGACTCCCTCTGACCACTTCTTACAGGCACATTTCTCCAGGTGAGATGCATTCACTACTCTTGGGCCTACCAGATGGCAACAGAGATCTTGACTTTAGATGCATCCAGATAAGCTTGGGGAGGTGAGTTAGTGTTTGGATGGGGCAGGATAAGAAACAGAATCCTGAATATTGACTGCGGGGTTCAAATGGCACAACATGAAATATGGCTTGGGGTTTGAGAGTAGAGAACGGTTTTTGAAAGGTGCTGTGTGAGCTTATCTAAACATTTCATAGCTACTCAGACAAAAAAAGAAGTAAGAACTTTCTAGGCCATGGAGTAGTAAGTACTGAGAAGGAAAGAAATTGCAGAAATGTGCACACAACCAGCTTGTTGAATTTGTTTAGTGCTTTGTGTTCTGGTGTAAACATCCTGAGACACATGTGATTTGAATGAATCAGTGCAGTTTCTAGGGGGATGAGATAACATTTTTCACTGGAAGTAAGACATACTTGGGTGCCTGATTTCCTTAGCAGCTTTTCTGGGATCCAGCCCTGGCTCTGCTCCCCATGCCAGTGTCGGCTGATGGGCATTCTTGGAAGCAAAAGATGATGGCTCAAGGATTTGTGTCCCTGCCATCATCAGAGAGCTGTGTTGAGTTGGTGGCCTAATTGTGGCCCAACTTCTGCTTCTATGCTATTTGGATAAGCAGTGAGTGAGACTCATTCATTCTGGTACTTTTCCTCTCTCTCTAATTTTCTCTGTCTCTGTCCACTCCTCCTCCCCCTGTTCTGCCTTAAATACAGGCAAATAAGATGCTTAAGATACTTGTAAATTATATTGTGGGGAAGAATGCAGGCTTTTGAGTCAGGGTCTTACAAAAACCAGGACTGGTCAGACTTCTGTACAAGACCTAGTTTGCTCCTTTTCAAATAAACTCTATTACTTAAGACATTATAGGGTTCAGTGTGACAGAAACAGGAAACAAAATGCTGATTGCCAGGATCTTACAAGGAAGGGGGAATGAAAAATAGGCTAATACTTAGTGAGAAGTTCTGGAGACTGCATACATTAAGAGTATATTTGACCATGCAACCATCCTCAAAATGACTTAAGATGTGGAATTTTAACTTGTGCTTTATCCCAAATAAGAATTTTAAAAATGACTCACTAATGTGTGACATCATCATGTTATTTAGATTAGGGAAAGTGTCGCTGTCCCGCAGTGATGGACTTGGTGCACAGAGCCTGTCATAACACACATGGACTCTGACTGATGCTCAATAGTCACCATTTATTAGGGGCATCAGACTTTATAGACTGAGGGTCATGTAAGGGGGGAGGTATTGAGCTCATGTATGAAATATATGGAGTACTCTCTGTAATGGAGTAAGAAAAAGAATAATGATTCTATGCTTTCAACAAAGTGGGAGTAGCTGTTGACTTCTTCCTTTTAAAAAATTTTATTTATTTATTTATTTATTTATTCATTATACATTCAGATATACAGAGAGGAGGGACAGAGAGGAAGATCTTCTGTCCTTAGATTTACTCCCCAAGCAGCTACAATGGCTGGGGCTGCGCTGATCCAAAGCCAGGAGCTGGAGCCTCTTTAAGGTCTCTGATCTGGGTGCAGAGTCATCCTTGACTGCTTTCCCAGGCCACAAGCAGTGAGCTCAATGGGAAGTGGGGTTGCCAGGACATGAACTGGTGCCCATATGGGATCCCAGCATGTGCAATGGTGAAGATTTTAGCCACAAGGTTGCCACACTGGGCCCCTTACTCCTTTTAAAATGCATTTTTTTAACAGATAAGTTGCCCAGACCTAGCAACTTGGCCGTTGTATCCTGAGTCTGCCATGTACAAGATGCCTTTGCTGGCTGCATCCAAATGGATCGAGTCTCCATGATGAAAAGAACATGGACAGGTGAGTCCAGTACTACAGTGACACCAGTCACAAAATAAGGTCATAATAGGTGATATACCACTAGGGTTACAGAGGACAGAATGCATGTTTATTTATTAACTTACAATGACTTGGAAAAGAGATTGAAAAGGAGGTAAATAAAGATAGAGACAGTAAAAAAGAGAGCTCAGCCAGCTGCTGGTTTACTCCCTCAAAGTGCAATAGCTAGGACTAGGTCAGGCTGGGCCAGAGCTTGGAACTCCATGTGAGTGTCCAAAGTGAATTACAGTGGTTTACATCAGAAGGTGAGCCAGAAGTGACTTGGTTGCACATGAACATGTGGACCATTGGGTGGATATTCTCAGGAAGAAAAGAACAACATCATACCAACGAATAGAAACAAAGAAAGGGATTATCAAGTAGTTGTTCCAGACAAATAGTGTGTTCAACAGTGCTTCTCCCACATGGAAAAGACATGTGGAAACTCACAGCTGCAGCATGACTCAGTGAGGAAAAGAGTTAGCGCAGTACATAATGAGGCAGAACTGCAGGCTGAGGACACTGTTTAAAGGCCTCCTGCAACTTGGTGTGGTTCCTATGCCAAGCAGTCCTAGTAATCTTTCCTTTAGCAACATCTGTATGAAACCCTGTACGTGGATCAGCAAAGTTCACACAAATACAAAAATGGAATGTTGAGACATTGGGTGAAAATCACCAAAGTGAGAAAGACCTGGAAGATTCTGGAAGATACAGGTGTCACTGATGACACAGAAATCCTTTAGGTGGTGGGAGGACAGGTATTCTGTGCTTGTATCCGTGTGCCAGGCTAAAGAATACAAAGTTAGGACTGAGACCTGATAGCAAGGCAGGCAGTTATGTGAAGAACAGTATGAGTGCTATTGTGTCTGCAACAAGTTTCAGAAGGTTTCATGTGGGCTCATGTAGAAGACATTGGGAAGAAATCCTCAAAAACATGCTAATAGGATCCAGGCCCATGGAGCAGTGCCAAAACCACAGAATTTGTGAGTTTTTACATATAAGGAAGGTGTTCAGTTGCATTCCTCCTGATGTAAGGACATGCTGAAATAACACTTGTTCTGCAAAAGGGAGAATGAAAGAGTAAAGTGCATACATAGTGAGGAAGGAAACACGTTGAGTCAACATTAAAGGGTTTAATAAAGTCAGAAGTGGGTCTGGCACAATAGCCTAATGGCTAAAGCCCTTGCCTTGCACATGCCAGGATTCCTATGGGTGCTTGTTCATATCCCGGCAGCCCCACTTCCCATCCAGCTCCCTGTTCGTGGCCTGGGAAAGCAGTCGAGGATGGCCCAAAACCTTGGGATCTTGCACCCATGAGGGAGACCCAGAAAGAAGCTCCTGGCTCCTGGTTTTGGATCGGCTCAGCTCTGGACATTTTGGCCACTTGGGGAATGAATCATTGGATAGGAGATCTTCCTCTCTGTATCTTCTCCTCTCTGTATATCTGACTATCCAATAAAAATAATTAGATCTTTTTTTTTTTTTTAAAGAAGCATGTACTAAACCCTCAACGAGCTTCCAGATATATCTACCCCAAGCCAGAGGAATTGCTAGGGGCCCCAAATAGGGCCCCAAACTCCCATGGTCAGGCTAGTGCAGACCTGCTTGGACACCCCAAGAGGCCCTAAAGGTGCCTCTCCCTAGGCTCTGCCAAGGAGAGCCCTTGCTAGGGACCATAAATGAAGGCCCTGAACTCCCTCAGCTGTCCTAGGGGAAGGCCTGTTTTAGCACCCACACAGGGCCCTATGCAGACCTCACACCAGGCTGTGCCAAGAGGAGCAGTCAGTATGGGCCCCAAAAAGGGCCCCAAACTCCTTCAGCTTGGTAGAGGCAAGTCTACCAAGTACCCCCAAATTGGCCTAAAGATATGTTTCCGCAGGCATGGCCAAGTGGAGGAATTAGCAAATTCAAAAAAGGGCCCCAAACTACCCCTCTGTGCTAGCAATAGGCCTGCTTCAGTACCCAGAGGAGCCCTAGGCAGGCCTCACACCAGGTCAAGTCAACAGGAGGAATTGCTAGGAGTATCTGCAAGAGGGTCCCAGAATCCGTTGGCCAGCATGGGATTGGCATATCTGGGCACCACCAGAAAAGACACTATGTGGGCTCCATAGCAGGCCAGTCTGAGCAGAGGAATAGCTGGGGGCAAAAATAGAGGTCCTCAAATGCTCATGGCCAGGCTGGGGCAGGCCTGCCTGGGCACCCAAAGTGGGGCCCACATGGTACTCACCCCAGGCCAGATGGGAGGAATTGCTAGGAGCCCCAAAAGAGAGCCCCAAACTGTCCTTACTCTGCTAGGGGCAGGCCCACTTGTACATGTAGGGGCCCTAAATATGCCTCACCCTAGGACAGGTTGAGTGGAGGAATTTCTAGATGTATTACAAAAGGACTCCAGACTCTCCCAGCTGTTCTAGGGGCAGGGCTGTCTCTGCACCCCAAAAGGGGCCTTAAAATGGGTCTTACCCCAGGCCTTGCCAAGGGCAGATATTGCTAAGAGCCCTGTAAATATGCCCCAAACTCTCCTGGCTGTACTAGGGGTAGCCCTGCCTAGGCACCCCAAATGAGCCTTAAGCTGGGATTACCTGGCATGGCTGAGGTGAGGAACTGCTAGGCGGCTCTGCAAGTAGGCCTCAAACTCCCTTGGCCTGCCTGGGACAGGTCTGCCTGGGCACTCCAAAAATGTGGTGTAAAGGAGCCTCTCTTCAGGCCAGCCCAAGAGCAGGATTGCTTGGGGTTCCAAACAGGGCACCAAGCTCTCCTGGCCTACCTGGGTACCCACAAAGGGTCCCTAAAGAAGCATTTCCGCAGGTCTTGCTGAGAGGATTTGCCAGGAATTCAAAAATGGACTCCAAACTCCTGTAGCTGTCCTGCTGGCCCTAACTTATTCTAGCTGGTCTGCTTGAACCCCCACACCAGATCCCTAGGTGGGCCTCATCCAGGCTTGTGCTGGGGGAGCAATTTGCAGTGACACCAAAAGAGGGATCCTTACTCCCTCGGTCAGCATGGGACAGTCCTGCCTGGGCATCCAAAAAGGTGGAACTCTCTCCAGGACAAGCCGAGGGAAGGAATTGCTATAGGGACCTTATGTTAGGGCCTGAACTCTCAGGGCTGGATTGATGGTAGGGTTTGCTCTGCTTCCTAGGAGGAGCCCTAAGCTGAATAACTCCCTAGTCTGGACCAAGTGGAGGCATTGCTAGGGACACCAAGAAAGGACCCTACACTCCAATAATCCAGATGGGACTGGCCTAACTGGGCATCCACACAGGAGCCCTAAAAGTGATCACCCATAGTCCAGGTCCAAGGGAAGAAGTGCTAGGGGCAATACAAAGGGGTTCAGACTAAGAGTTGTACTGGGGCAGGCCCTCCTTTGTACCCGTGCAAGCTCACTAAGGTGGGCATTTCCACGCTGGACA
This sequence comes from Ochotona princeps, assembly GCF_030435755.1. Classification (NCBI taxonomy): domain Eukaryota; kingdom Metazoa; phylum Chordata; class Mammalia; order Lagomorpha; family Ochotonidae; genus Ochotona; species Ochotona princeps. The sequence goes on from NW_026700151.1 coordinate 144,660, forward strand.
AACTAGAGGAACTTCTAGGAACCCCATGTCTGGGCTGCAATTCCCACAGCTGATCTTACAGCACTCACCAATGTGCCCCAAATTTGACTACTCCCCAGGTCTAACCCTTACCCCATTCATGGGCCCCAAGGTAGACCCATTCCCTAGGCTGGGCCTGGTGGATGTATGATTAGAGAGCCCACACGAAGGCCCTAAAATCCCTATTCCACACTGTTGCAAGCAGGGCTGTGTCCTGCTGGATTTGTCCCCACATAGGGGCCAGCCCAAACCCTTGTTTTTAACCTGAGGACAGGCCAGCCTGTTGTTCCACACACCAACCCTAAGGCTGGCAGCTCTTGTGACTGGACTGATGGCAGGCAGTACTGGTGGCAAGCAGGCCTGGGGTCTACACTTGAGCCCTTGTGCCGGCCACTTCGGAGAGTAGACAGTGGGCAGACAGGGCTGTGGACATGGAGGCTAGGCCCCTACATATGGCCCCTAAGGCGAGCTGCTCCTGCTGCTGGGTTGGCATAGGCTGCCCTGGGGTTCCACACCAGCACATGCATGGCCTGTAGGGCAGGCTACTCCCAGGCAGGGTGGAAGCCAGCCTGGGGCCCCATGCATGGATCCTAAGGCAGGCCACTCCTGTAGATCATGCTGGCAGATCAGATGCTTCACTCCAGGGTCCCACAGCAGGATATTCTCAGAGGTGTGGCGTGCCACCGGCGCAGTGCCAGGCTGGGAGCAGGCAGTTCTGGAGCCCCTGCAATGGAATCTAGAACAGGCAACAACCAAGGCCTGTCACCACGTGCTGTTGGGAGCAGGCCACTAGAATCCCCACTGCAGGGATCCTATGGGTCTGCTCCTGTGGCCTCCCACATTGCTGGGCTCAGAGCAGGCATCCCAGGGTCCCCAGGTGGAGTCCAGCATGTCATTACACTAGTCCAGAAACCTGAGGCTAGAGTGACCCAACTGATGCCTTTGGTAGGCCAAGTCTCTGGCACATTCTAGGAAGACTGGGGCACGATACTGCATCCATCTTGGAACAGCAGGCCAGGAGCCTCTGGGCTCTGGGTAGGCCATACCTGAGGCATGCTGCCACACTAGGCTAGGGGCCTGAGGCTAGGGTACTAGGCAAGGACTATCTTAGAGCTAAATTGGAAGCCACACCTCCCCCACCCTGTGTCCCATATAATACTGTCTACCTACTTGCCAATCAGATTAGCCCTTTCCCAGGACGTACATTCCCTCACCTGGGACTTGGGGTGTTTTCATGTAACCACTTCTGTTTCCGGGCTCAGGAGAAGCCAGGCAATAGGTAGAGTCTATTTCTGTCTCACCTTTCCTGTCCTTGCCCATTCTACCATTCTATTAGTGTATATGCTAACTATAGTGTATACACACACACACACACACACACACACACACACACACACTCACACACACCATGACCAAAACAAACAAAAAAGAGCAAGTCTGAGTGCTGCTACATCGTCTACATTAATTTCTGAAAGATTCCATGTGAGCTCATGCATGCAGATATTGGGAAGGTATTCTCAAAAACAGGTGCAAAAGATCCAGGCGATGGAACAGTGACCAAACCACAGACCTTGAGAGTTTTTACACACAAGAAATGTGTTCAGTTGCATTCCTCCTGATGTAAAGGCATACTGAAATGCACGTGTTCTGCACAAGTGAGAGTGAAAGACGAAGCACGTGCATGGTGAGGAAGGAGACAGATGTTGAGTCAGTGTTAAAGGGTTAAATAAAGCCGGAACTGTCCCTGCCTTCACAGCACTCCTCCTGGTCATTACATTAAAATGAACTGTATATGGAATATGAATGATGACGTTCTCAAATACAAAGGAGCTATCCAGAGACTCAGTTACAGGAAAATGCAGAGCTGTTGAATGGGTCAACAGAGTCCACCAACTGGCTGCGATTAGGATAAAGCCAGTATTCTGTGAGCTCAGCTCCATAACACTTGTGGCAGCCTTAGCTTCAGTATTTTCACAGGCGAAACACTTCAAGGTTTATGTATGTGTGTATATCCACATGTGTGTGTTTGGACATAAGCAAAGTGTTTGAGTGTGGGCATATAAATTGAAATGAAGGGTCAGAAACCTAAGTCCATTGTTATAGCAGATTCCAAAGACAGGTCAGTATTAGAAATGAAGAAACTCCTGGGTGATCCACATGGGGTAGCTATCTGAGAAAGGAAAATGGGAATGATTTCAAGGTCATGCAGCAGGACCCAAAGAAAAATAGTTGGACATAGTTGCTCCTCACAAGGCTGTGTTGAGCAGGCTATATCCCTGACCTGAGTGCAGCTTGGAGCAGTTGTCTCATCTGGCGAGATAGAGTGAATGACCACATTTCCAAAAACCAGCACAGACCTTGAGTCAGTGTTTAACCACCTCCTGAAGTCCCCCTGGTTTCTCTCTCTGGAGCAGGCCTAC
>NW_026700152.1:0-31000 GCF_030435755.1 Ochotona princeps
TCATTTGGCTCACTAACTTCACACACCATCAGGCTTCCAAGCAGCTCACAAGGAAACTCAGTTTTCACGTTCTATGCTTAGTGCCCTTTGAGTGCATTATCTAGGACTGAACCTGGTAGAGCATCCCACACAAACGAATGCTCCACATGCGGGTTTCACATGCCACCAACTCCACATTCACAGGCAACTTCAGCGCCACAGCCGTTTTCAGATAGCCCTCAATGCAAAGGCTCTAGACGCAAATATTGGTGTGAGAGCTAATTCAATCAAGGAAACACTGCATGTTGGTGAAGGGCATATTGAAGAAGGATCAGCCGAGTGGTTCTTGTGGGAGAACAACTCCATTTGGCTCACTAACTTCACACACCATCAGGCTTCCAAGCAGCTCTCAAGGAAACTCAGTTTTCACACTCTATGCTTAGTGCCCTTTGAGTGCATTATCTAGGAATGAACCTGGTAGAGCATCCCACACAAACGAATGCTCCACATGCGGGTTTCACATGCCACCAACTCCACATTCACAGGCAACTTCAGCGCCACAGCCGTTTTCAGATAGCCCTCAAAGCAAAGGCTCTAGACGCAAATATTGGTGTGAGAGCTAATTCAATCAAGGAAACACTGCATGTTGGTGAAGGGCATATTGAAGAAGGATCAGCCGAGTGGTTCTTGTGGGAGAACAACTCCATTTGGCTCACTAACTTCACACACCATCAGGCTTCCAAGCAGCTCTGAAGGAAACTCAGTTTTCACACTCTACGCTTAGTGCCCTTTGTGTGCCTAGGACTGAAATGAAGCTTGGTCAGCATCCCACACAAACGAATGCTCCACATGCGGGTTTCACATGCCACCAACTCCACATTCACAGGCAACTTCAGCGCCACAGCCGTTTTCAGATAGCCCTCAATGCAAAGGCTCTAGACGCAAATATTGGTGTGAGAGCTAATTCAATCAAGGAAACACTGCATGTTGGTGAAGGGCATATTGAAGAAGGATCAGCCAAGTGGTTCTTGTGGGAGAACAACTCCATTTGGCTCACTAACTTCACACACCATCAGGCTTCCAAGCAGCTCTCAAGGAAACTCAGTTTTCACACTGTATGCTTAGTCCTCTTTGTGTGCCTAGGACTGAAGTGAAGCTTGGTCAGCATCCCACACAAACGAATGCTCCACATGCGGGTTTCACATGCCACCAACTCCACATTCACAGGCAACTTCAGCGCCACAGCCGTTTTCAGATAGCCCTCAATGCAAAGGCTCTAGACGCAAATATTGGTGTGAGAGCTAATTCAATCAAGGAAACACTGCATGTTGGTGAAGGGCATATTGAAGAAGGATCAGCCGAGTGGTTCTTGTGGGAGAACAACTCCATTTGGCTCACTAACTTCACACACCATCAGGCTTCCAAGCAGCTCTCAAGAAAACTCAGTTTTCACACTCTATGCTTAGTGCCCTTTGAGTGCATTATCTAGGAATGAACCTAGTAGAGCATCCCACACAAACGAATGCTCCACATGCGGGTTTCACATGCCACCAACTCCACATTCACAGGCAACTTCAGCGCCACAGCGTTTTCAGATAGCCCTCAATGCAAAGGCTCTAGACGCAAATATTGGTGAGAGCTAATTCAATCAAGGAAACACTGCATGTTGGTGAAGGGCATATTGAAGAAGGATCAGCCGAGTGGTTCTTGTGGGAGAACAACTCCATTTGGCTCACTAACTTCACACACCATCAGGCTTCCAAGCAGCTCTCAAGGAAATTCAGTTTTCACAGTCTATGCTTAGTGCCCTTTGAGTGCATTATCTAGGAATGAACCTGGTAGAGCATCCCACACAAACGAATGCTCCACATGCGGGTTTCACATGCCACCAACTCCACATTCACAGGCAACTTCAGCGCCACAGCCGTTTTCAGATAGCCCTCAATGCAAAGGCTTTAGACGCAAATTTTGGTGTGAGAGCTAATTCAATCAAGGAAACACTGCATGTTGGTGAAGGGCATATTGAAGAAGGATCAGCCGAGTGGTTCTTGTGGCAGAACATCTCCATTTGGCTCACTAACTTCACACACCATCAGGCTTCCAAGCAGCTCTCAAGGAAACTCAGTTTTCACACTCTATGCTTAGTGCCCTTTGAGTGCATTATCTAGGAATGAACCTGGTAGAGCATCCCACACAAACGAATGCTCCACATGCGGGTTTCACATGCCACCAACTCCACATTCACAGGCAACTTCAGCGCCACAGCCGTTTTCAGATAGCCCTCAATGCAAAGGCTCTAGACGCAAATATTGGTGTGAGAGCTAATTCAATCAAGGAAACACTGCATGTTGGTGAAGGGCATATTGAAGAAGGATCAGCCGAGTGGTTCTTGTGGGAGAACAACTCATTTGGCTCACTAACTTCACACACCATCAGGCTTCCAAGCAGCTCTCAAGGAAACTCAGTTTTCACACTCTATGCTTAGTGCTCTTTGTGTGCCTAGGACTGAAATGAAGCTTGGTCAGCATCCCACACAAACGAATGCTCCACATGCGGGTTTCACATGCCACCAACTCCACATTCACAGGTAACTTCAGCGCCACAGCCGTTTTCAGATAGCCCTCAATGCAAAGGCTCTAGACGCAAATATTGGTGTGAGAGCTAATTCAATCAAGGAAACACTGCATGTTGGTGAAGGGCATATTGAAGAAGGATCAGCCGAGTGGTTCTTGTGGGAGAACAACTCCATTTGGCTCACTAACTTCACACACCATCAGGCTTCCAAGCAGCTCTCAAGGAAACTCAGTTTTACACTGTATGCTTAGTGCTCTTTGTGTGACTAGGACTGAAATGAAGCTTGGTCAGCATCCCACACAAACGAATGCTCCACATGCGGGTTTCACTTGCCAGCAACTCCACATTCACAGGCAACTTCAGCGCCACAGCCGTTTTCAGATAGCCCTCAATGCAAAGGCTCTAGACGCAAATATTGGTGTGAGAGCTAATTCAATCAAGGAAACACTGCATGTTGGTGAAGGGCATATTGAAGAAGGATCAGCCGAGTGGTTCTTGTGGGAGAACAACTCCATTTGGCTCACTAACTTCACACACCATCAGGCTTTCAAACAGCTCTCAAGGAAACTCAGTTTTCACACTGTATGCTTAGTGCTCTTTGTGCGCCTAGGACCGAAATGAAGCTTGGTCAGCATCCACACAAACGAATGCTCCACATGCGGGTTTCACATGCCACCAACTCCACATTCACAGGCAACTTCAGCGCCACAGCCGTTTTCAGATAGCCCTCAATGCAAAGGCTCTAGACGCAAATATTGGTGTGAGAGCTAATTCAATCAAGGAAACACTGCATGTTGGTGAAGGGCATATTGAAGAAGGATCAGCCGAGTGGTTCTTGTGGGAGAACAACTCCATTTGCCTCACTAACTTCACACACCATCAGGCTTCCAAGCAGCTCTCAAGGAAACTCAGTTTTCACACTCTACGCTTAGTGCCCTTTGAATGCATTATCTAGGAAGGAACCTGGTAGAGCATCCCACACAAACGAATGCTCCACATGCGGGTTTCACATGCCACCAACTCCACATTCACAAGCAACTTCAGCGCCACAGCCGTTTTCAGATAGCCCTCAATGCAAAGGGTCTAGACGCAAATATTGGTGTGAGAGCTAATTCAATCAAGGAAACACTGCATGTTGGTGAAGGGCATATTGAAAAAGGATCAGCCGAGTGGTTCTTGTGGGAGAACAACTCCATTTGGCTCACTAACTTCACACACCATCAGGCTTCCAAGCAGCTCTCAAGGAAACTCAGTTTTCACACTCTATGCTTAGTGCCCTTTGAGTGCATTATCTAGGAATGAACCTGGTAGAGCATCCCACACAACGAATGCTCCACATGCGGGTTTCACATGCCACCAACTCCACATTCACAGGCAACTTCAGCGCCACAGCCGTTTTCAGATAGCCCTCAATGCAAAGGCTTTAGACGCAAATTTTGGTGTGAGAGCTAATTCAATCAAGGAAACACTGCATGTTGGTGAAGGGCATATTGAAGAAGGATCAGCCGAGTGGTTCTTGTGGGAGAACAACTCCATTTGGCTCACTAACTTCACACACCATCAGGCTTCCAAGCAGCTCTCAAGGAAACTCAGTTTTCACACTCTATGCTTAGTGCTCTTTGTGTGACTAGGACTGAAGTGAAGCTTGGTCAGCATCCCACACAAACGAATGCTCCACATGCGGGTTTCACATGCCAGCAACTCCACATTCACAGGCAACTTCAGCGCCACAGCCGTTTTCAGATAGCCCTCAATGCAAAGGCTCTAGACGCAAATATTGGTGTGAGAGCTAATTCAATCAAGGAAACACTGCATGTTGGTGAAGGGCATATTGAAGAAGGATCAGCCGAGTGGTTCTTGTGGCAGAACAACTCCATTTGGCTCACTAACTTCACACACCATCAGGCTTCCAAGCAGCTCTCAAGGAAACTCAGTTTTCACACTCTACGCTTAGTACCCTTTGAATGCATTATCTAGGAAGGAACCTGGTAGAGCATCCCACACAAACGAATGCTCCACATGCGGGTTTCACATGCCACCAACTCCACATTCACAAGCAACTTCAGCGCCACAGCCGTTTTCAGATAGCCCTCAATGCAAAGGCTCTAGACGCAAATATTGGTGTGAGAGCTAATTCAATCAAGGAAACACTGCATGTTGGTGAAGGGCATATTGAAAAAGGATCAGCCGAGTGGTTCTTGTGGGAGAACAACTCCATTTGGCTCACTAACTTCACACACCATCAGCCTACCAAGCAGCTCTCAAGGAAACTCAGTTTTCACACTCTATGCTTAGTGCCCTTTGAGTGCATTATGTAGGAATGAACCTGGTAGAGCATCCCACACAAACGAATGCTCCACATGCGGGTTTCACATGCCACCAACTCCACATTCACAGGCAACTTCAGCGCCACAGCCGTTTTCAGATAGCCCTCAATGCAAAGGCTTTAGACGCAAATTTTGGTGTGAGAGCTAATTCAATCAAGGAAACACTGCATGTTGGTGAAGGGCATATTGAAGAAGGATCAGCCGAGTGGTTCTTGTGGCAGAACATCTCCATTTGGCTCACTAACTTCACACACCATCAGGCTTCCAAGCAGCTCTCAAGGAAACTCAGTTTTCACACTCTATGCTTAGTGCCCTTTGAGTGCATTATCTAGGAATGAACCTGGTAGAGCATCCCACACAAACGAATGCTCCACATGCGGGTTTCACATGCCACCAACTCCACATTCACAGGCAACTTCAGCGCCACAGCCGTTTTCAGATAGCCCTCAATGCAAAGGCTCTAGACGCAAATATTGGTGTGAGAGCTAATTCAATCAAGGAAACACTGCATGTTGGTGAAGGGCATATTGAAGCAGGATCAGCCGAGTGGTTCTTGTGGGAGAACAACTCCATTTGGCTCACTAACTTCACACACCATCAGGCTTCCAAGCAGCTCTCAAGGAAACTCAGTTTTCACACTCTACGCTTAGTACCCTTTGAATGCATTATCTAGGAAGGAACCTGGTAGAGCATCCCACACAAACGAATGCTCCACATGCGGGTTTCACATGCCACCAACTCCACATTCACAAGCAACTTCAGCGCCACAGCCGTTTTCAGATAGCCCTCAATGCAAAGGCTCTAGACGCAAATATTGGTGTGAGAGCTAATTCAATCAAGGAAACACTGCATGTTGGTGAAGGGCATATTGAAAAAGGATCAGCCGAGTGGTTCTTGTGGGAGAACAACTCCATTTGGCTCACTAACTTCACACACCATCAGGCTTCCAAGCAGCTCTCAAGGAAACTCAGTTTTCACACTCTATGCTTAGTGCCCTTTGAGTGCATTATGTAGGAATGAACCTGGTAGAGCATCCACACAAACGAATGCTCCACATGCGGGTTTCACATGCCACCAACTCCACATTCACAGGCAACTTCAGCGCCACAGCCGTTTTCAGATAGCCCTCAATGCAAAGGCTCTAGACGCAAATATTGGTGTGAGAGCTAATTCAATCAAGGAAACACTGCATGTTGGTGAAGGGCATATTGAAGAAGGATCAGCCGAGTGGTTCTTGTGGGAGAACAACTCCATTTGGCTCACTAACTTCACACACCATCAGGCTTCCAAGCAGCTCTCAAGGAAACTCAGTTTTCACACTCTATGCTTAGTGCCCTTTGTATGGCTAGGACTGAAATGAAGCTGGTAGAGCATCCCACACAAACGAATGCTCCACATGCGGGTTTCACATGCCACCAACTCCACATTCACAGGCAACTTCAGCGCCACAGCCGTTTTCAGATAGCCCTCAATGCAAAGGCTTTAGACGCAAATATTGGTGTGAGAGCTAATTCAATCAAGGAAACACTGCATGTTGGTGAAGGGCATATTGAAGAAGGATCAGCCGAGTGGTTCTTGTGGGAGAACAACTCCATTTGGCTCACTAACTTCACACACCATCAGGCTTCCAAGCAGCTCTCAAGGAAACTCAGTTTTCACACTCTATGCTTACTGCTCTTTTTGTGCCTAGGACCGAAATGAAGCTTGGTCAGCATCCCACACAAACGAATGCTCCACATGCGGGTTTCACATGCCACCAACTCCACATTCACAGGCAACTTCAGCGCCACAGCCGTTTTCAGATAGCCCTCAATGCAAAGGCTCTAGACGCAAATATTGGTGTGAGAGCTAATTCAATCAAGGAAACACTGCATGTTGGTGAAGGGCATATTGAAGAAGGATCAGCCGAGTGGTTCTTGTGGGAGAACAACTCCATTTGGCTCACTAACTTCACACACCGTCAGGCTTCCAAGCAGCTCTCAAGGAAACTCAGTTTTCACACTCTATGCTTAGTGCCCTTTGTGTGCCTAGGACTGAAATGAAGCTTGGTCAGCATCCCACACAAACGAATGCTCCACATGCGGGTTTCACATGCCAGCAACTCCACATTCACAGGCAACTTCAGCGCCACAGCCGTTTTCAGATAGCCCTCAATGCAAAGGGTCTAGACGCAAATATTGGTGTGAGAGCTAATTCAATCAAGGAAACACTGCATGTTGATGAAGTCATATTGAAGAAGGATCAGCCGAGTGGTTCTTGTGGGAGAACAACTCCATTTGGCTCACTAACTTCACACACCATCAGGCTTCCAAGCAGCTCTCAAGGAAACTCAGTTTTCACACTGTATGCTTAGTGCTCTTTGTGTGCCTAGGACTGAAGTGAAGCTTGGTCAGCATCCCACACAAACGAATGCTCCACATGCGGGTTTCACATGCCAGCAACTCCACATTCACAGGCAACTTCAGCGCCACAGCCGTTTTCAGATAGCCCTCAATGCAAAGGCTCTAGACGCAAATATTGCTGTGAGAGCTAATTCAATCAAGGAAACACTGCATGTTGGTGAAGGGCATATTGAAGAAGGATCAGCCAGGTGGTTCTTGTGGGAGAACAACTCCATTTGGCTCACTAACTTCACACACCATCAGGCTTCCAAGCAGCTCTCAAGGAAACTCAGTTTTCACACTCTATGCTTAGTGCCCTTTGTATGGCTAGGACTGAAATGAACCTGGTAGAGCATCCCACACAAACGAATGCTCCACATGCGGGTTTCACATGCCACCAACTCCACATTCACAGGCAACTTCAGCGCCACAGCCGTTTTCAGATAGCCCTCAATGCAAAGGCTCTAGACGCAAATATTGGTGTGAGAGCTAATTCAATCAAGGAAACACTGCATGTTGGTGAAGGGCATATTGAAGAAGGATCAGCCGAGTGGTTCTTGTGGGAGAACAACTCCATTTGGCTCACTAACTTCACACACCATCAGGCTTCCAAGCAGCTCTCAAGGAAACTCAGTTTTCACACTGTATGCTTAGTGCTCTTTGTGTGACTAGGACTGAAGTGAAGCTTGGTCAGCATCTCACACAAACGAATGCTCCACATGCGGGTTTCACATGCCAGCAACTCCACATTCACAGGCAACTTCAGCGCCACAGCCGTTTTCAGATAGCCCTCAATGCAAAGGCTCTAGACGCAAATATTGGTGTGAGAGCTAATTCAATCAAGGAAACACTGCATGTTGGTGAAGGGCATATTGAAGAAGGATCAGCCGAGTGGTTCTTGTGGGAGAACAACTCCATTTGGCTCACTAACTTCACACACCATCAGGCTTCCAAGCAGCTCTCAAGGAAACTCAGTTTTCACACTCTATGCTTAGTGCCCTTTGTATGGCTAGGACTGAAATGAAGCTGGTAGAGCATCCCACACAAACGAATGCTCCACATGCGGGTTTCACATGCCACCCACTCCACATTCACAGGCAACTTCAGCGCCACAGCCGTTTTCAGATAGCCCTCAATGCAAAGGCTCTAGACGCAAATATTGGTGTGAGAGCTAATTCAATCAAGGAAACACTGCATGTTGGTGAAGGGCATATTGAAGAAGGATCAGCCGAGTGGTTCTTGTGGGAGAACAACTCCATTTGGCTCACTAACTTCACACACCATCAGGCTTCCAAGCAGCTCTCAAGGAAACTCAGTTTTCACACTCTATGCTTACTGCTCTTTTTGTGCCTAGGACCGAAATGAAGCTTGGTCAGCATCCCACACAAACGAATGCTCCACATGCGGGTTTCACATGCCACCAACTCCACATTCACAGGCAACTTCAGCGCCACAGCCGTTTTCAGATAGCCCTCAATGCAAAGGCTCTAGACGCAAATATTGGTGTGAGAGCTAATTCAATCAAGGAAACACTGCATGTTGGTGAAGGGCATATTGAAGAAGGATCAGCCGAGTGGTTCTTGTGGGAGAACAACTCCATTTGGCTCACTAACTTCACACACCGTCAGGCTTCCAAGCAGCTCTCAAGGAAACTCAGTTTTCACACTCTATGCTTAGTGCCCTTTGTGTGCCTAGGACTGAAATGAAGCTTGGTCAGCATCCCACACAAACGAATGCTCCACATGCGGGTTTCACATGCCAGCAACTCCACATTCACAGGCAACTTCAGCGCCACAGCCGTTTTCAGATAGCCCTCAATGCAAAGGGTCTAGACGCAAATATTGGTGTGAGAGCTAATTCAATCAAGGAAACACTGCATGTTGATGAAGTCATATTGAAGAAGGATCAGCCGAGTGGTTCTTGTGGGAGAACAACTCCATTTGGCTCACTAACTTCACACACCATCAGGCTTCCAAGCAGCTCTCAAGGAAACTCAGTTTTCACACTGTATGCTTAGTGCTCTTTGTGTGCCTAGGACTGAAGTGAAGCTTGGTCAGCATCCCACACAAACGAATGCTCCACATGCGGGTTTCACATGCCAGCAACTCCACATTCACAGGCAACTTCAGCGCCACAGCCGTTTTCAGATAGCCCTCAATGCAAAGGCTCTAGACGCAAATATTGCTGTGAGAGCTAATTCAATCAAGGAAACACTGCATGTTGGTGAAGGGCATATTGAAGAAGGATCAGCCAGGTGGTTCTTGTGGGAGAACAACTCCATTTGGCTCACTAACTTCACACACCATCAGGCTTCCAAGCAGCTCTCAAGGAAACTCAGTTTTCACACTCTATGCTTAGTGCTCTTTGTGTGCCTAGGACTGAAGTGAAGCTTGGTCAGCATCCCACACAAACGAATGCTCCACATGCGGGTTTCACATGCCACCAACTCCACATTCACAGGCAACTTCAGCGCCACAGCCGTTTTCAGATAGCCCTCAATGCAAAGGCTCTAGACGCAAATATTGGTGTGAGAGCTAATTCAATCAAGGAAACACTGCATGTTGGTGAAGGGCATATTGAAGAAGGATCAGCCGAGTGGTTCTTGTGGGAGAACAACTCCATTTGGCTCACTAACTTCACACACCATCAGCCTACCAAGCAGCTCTCAAGGAAACTCAGTTTTCACACTCTATGTTTAGTGCCCTTTGAATGCATTATCTAGGAATGAACCTGGTAGAGCATCCCACACAAACGAATGCTCCACATGCGGGTTTCACATGCCACCAACTCCACATTCACAGGCAACTTCAGCGCCACAGCTGTTTTCAGATAGCCCTCAATGCAAAGGCTCTAGACGCAAATATTTGTGTGAGAGCTAATTCAATCAAGGAAACACTGCATGTTGGTGAAGGGCATATTGAAGAAGGATCAGCCGAGTGGTTCTTGTGGGAGAACAACTCCATTTGGCTCACTAACTTCACACACCATCAGGCTTCCAAGCAGCTCTCAAGGAAACTCAGTTTTCACACTCTATGCTTAGTGCCCTTTGAGTGCATTATCTAGGAATGAACCTGGTAGAGCATCCCACACAAACGAATGCTCCACATGCGGGTTTCACATGCCACCAACTCCACATTCACAGGCAACTTCAGCGCCACAGCCGTTTTCAGATAGCCCTCAATGCAAAGGCTCTAGACGCAAATATTGGTGTGAGAGCTAATTCAATCAAGGAAACACTGCATGTTGGTGAAGGGCATATTGAAGAAGGATCAGCCGAGTGGTTCTTGTGGGAGAACAACTCCATTTGGCTCACTAACTTCACACACCGTCAGGCTTCCAAGCAGCTCTCAAGGAAACTCAGTTTTCACACTCTATGCTTAGTGCCCTTTGTGTGCCTAGGACTGAAATGAAGCTTGGTCAGCATCCCACACAAACGAATGCTCCACATGCGGGTTTCACATGCCAGCAACTCCACATTCACAGGCAACTTCAGCGCCACAGCCGTTTTCAGATAGCCCTCAATGCAAAGGGTCTAGACGCAAATATTGGTGTGAGAGCTAATTCAATCAAGGAAACACTGCATGTTGATGAAGTCATATTGAAGAAGGATCAGCCGAGTGGTTCTTGTGGGAGAACAACTCCATTTGGCTCACTAACTTCACACACCATCAGGCTTCCAAGCAGCTCTCAAGGAAACTCAGTTTTCACACTGTATGCTTAGTGCTCTTTGTGTGCCTAGGACTGAAGTGAAGCTTGGTCAGCATCCCACACAAACGAATGCTCCACATGCGGGTTTCACATGCCAGCAACTCCACATTCACAGGCAACTTCAGCGCCACAGCCGTTTTCAGATAGCCCTCAATGCAAAGGCTCTAGACGCAAATATTGCTGTGAGAGCTAATTCAATCAAGGAAACACTGCATGTTGGTGAAGGGCATATTGAAGAAGGATCAGCCAGGTGGTTCTTGTGGGAGAACAACTCCATTTGGCTCACTAAATTCACACACCATCAGCCTACCAAGCAGCTCTCAAGGAAACTCAGTTTTCACACTCTATGTTTAGTGCCCTTTGAATGCATTATCTAGGAATGAACCTGGTAGAGCATCCCACACAAACGAATGCTCCACATGCGGGTTTCACATGCCACCAACTCCACATTCACAGGCAACTTCAGCGCCACAGCTGTTTTCAGATAGCCCTCAATGCAAAGGCTCTAGACGCAAATATTTGTGTGAGAGCTAATTCAATCAAGGAAACACTGCATGTTGGTGAAGGGCATATTGAAGAAGGATCAGCCGAGTGGTTCTTGTGGGAGAACAACTCCATTTGGCTCACTAACTTCACACACCATCAGGCTTCCAAGCAGCTCTCAAGGAAACTCAGTTTTCACACTCTATGCTTAGTGCCCTTTGAGTGCATTATCTAGGAATGAACCTGGTAGAGCATCCCACACAAACGAATGCTCCACATGCGGGTTTCACATGCCACCAACTCCACATTCACAGGCAACTTCAGCGCCACAGCCGTTTTCAGATAGCCCTCAATGCAAAGGCTCTAGACGCAAATATTGGTGTGAGAGCTAATTCAATCAAGGAAACACTGCATGTTGGTGAAGGGCATATTGAAGAAGGATCAGCCGAGTGGTTCTTGTGGGAGAACAACTCCATTTGGCTCACTAACTTCACACACCATCAGGCTTCCAAGCAGCTCTCAAGGAAACTCAGTTTTCACACTCTATGCTTAGTGCCCTTTGTATGGCTAGGACTGAAATGAACCTGGTAGAGCATCCCAAACAAACGAATGCTGCACATGCGGGTTTCACATGCCACCAACTCCACATTCACAGGCAACTTCAGCGCCACAGCCGTTTTCAGATAGCCCTCAATGCAAAGGCTCTAGACGCAAATATTGGTGTGAGAGCTAATTCAATCAAGGAAACACTGCATGTTGGTGAAGGGCATATTGAAGAAGGATCAGCCGAGTGGTTCTTGTGGGAGAACAACTCCATTTGGCTCACTAACTTCACACACCATCAGGCTTCCAAGCAGCTCTCAAGGAAACTCAGTTTTCACGCTCTATGCTTAGTGCCCTTTGTATGGCTAGGACTGAAATAAACCTGGTAGAGCATCCCACACAAACGAATGCTCCACATGCGGGTTTCACATGCCACCAACTCCACATTCACAGGCAACTTCAGCGCCACAGCCGTTTTCAGATAGCCCTCAATGCAAAGGCTCTAGACGCAAATATTGGTGTGAGAGCTAATTCAATCAAGGAAACACTGCATGTTGGTGAAGGGCATATTGAAGAAGGATCAGCCGAGTGGTTCTTGTGGGAGAACAACTCCATTTGGCTCACTAACTTCACACACCATCAGGCTTCCAAGCAGCTCTCAAGGAAACTCAGTTTTCACACTGTATGCTTAGTGCTCTTTGTGTGACTAGGACTGAAGTGAAGCTTTGTCAGCATCCCACACAAACGAATGCTCCACATGCGGGTTTCACATGCCAGCAACTCCACATTCACAGGCAACTTCAGCGCCACAGCCGTTTTCAGATAGCCCTCAATGCAAAGGCTCTAGACGCAAATATTGGTGTGAGAGCTAATTCAATCAAGGAAACACTGCATGTTGGTGAAGGGCATATTGAAGAAGGATCAGCCGAGTGGTTCTTGTGGGAGAACAACTCCATTTGGCTCACTAACTTCACACACCATCAGGCTTCCAAGCAGCTCTCAAGGAAACTCAGTTTTCACACTCTATGCTTAGTGCCCTTTGTATGGCTAGGACTGAAATGAAGCTGGTAGAGCATCCCACACAAACGAATGCTCCACATGCGGGTTTCACATGCCACCAACTCCACATTCACAGGCAACTTCAGCGCCACAGCCGTTTTCAGATAGCCCTCAATGCAAAGGCTCTAGACGCAAATATTGGTGTGAGAGCTAATTCAATCAAGGAAACACTGCATGTTGGTGAAGGGCATATTGAAGAAGGATCAGCCGAGTGGTTCTTGTGGGAGAACAACTCCATTTGGCTCACTAACTTCACACACCATCAGGCTTCCAAGCAGCTCTCAAGGAAACTCAGTTTTCACACTCTATGTTTAGTGCCCTTTGAATGCATTATCTAGGAATGAACCTGGTAGAGCATCCCACACAAACGAATGCTCCACATGCGGGTTTCACATGCCACCAACTCCACATTCACAGGCAACTTCAGCGCCACAGCCGTTTTCAGATAGCCCTCAATGCAAAGGCTCTAGACGCAAATATTGGTGTGAGAGCTAATTCAATCAAGGAAACACTGCATGTTGGTGAAGGGCATATTGAAGAAGGATCAGCCGAGTGGTTCTTGTGGGAGAACAACTCCATTTGGCTCACTAACTTCACACACCGTCAGGCTTCCAAGCAGCTCTCAAGGAAACTCAGTTTTCACACTCTATGCTTAGTGCCCTTTGTGTGCCTAGGACTGAAATGAAGCTTGGTCAGCATCCCACACAAACGAATGCTCCACATGCGGGTTTCACATGCCACCAACTCCACATTCACAGGCAACTTCAGCGCCACAGCCGTTTTCAGATAGCCCTCAATGCAAAGGGTCTAGACGCAAATATTGGTGTGAGAGCTAATTCAATCAAGGAAACACTGCATGTTGATGAAGTCATATTGAAGAAGGATCAGCCGAGTGGTTCTTGTGGGAGAACAACTCCATTTGGCTCACTAACTTCACACACCATCAGGCTTCCAAGCAGCTCTCAAGGAAACTCAGTTTTCACACTGTATGCTTAGTGCTCTTTGTGTGCCTAGGACTGAAGTGAAGCTTGGTCAGCATCCCACACAAACGAATGCTCCACATGCGGGTTTCACATGCCAGCAACTCCACATTCACAGGCAACTTCAGCGCCACAGCCGTTTTCAGATAGCCCTCAATGCAAAGGCTCTAGACGCAAATATTGGTGTGAGAGCTAATTCAATCAAGGAAACACTGCATGTTGGTGAAGGGCATATTGAAGAAGGATCAGCCGAGTGGTTCTTGTGGGAGAACAACTCCATTTGGCTCACTAACTTCACACACCATCAGGCTTCCAAGCAGCTCTTAAGGAAACTCAGTTTTCACACTCTATGCTTAGTGCCCTTTGTATGGCTAGGACTGAAATGAACCTGGTAGAGCATCCCACACAAACGAATGCTCCACATGCGGGTTTCACATGCCACCAACTCCACATTCACAGGCAACTTCAGCGCCACAGCCGTTTTCAGATAGCCCTCAATGCAAAGGCTCTAGACGCAAATATTGGTGTGAGAGCTAATTCAATCAAGGAAACACTGCATGTTGGTGAAGGGCATATTGAAGAAGGATCAGCCGAGTGGTTCTTGTGGGAGAACAACTCCATTTGGCTCACTAACTTCACACACCATCAGGCTTCCAAGCAGCTCTCAAGGAAACTCAGTTTTCACACTCTATGCTTAGTGCTCTTTGTGTGCCTAGGACTGAAGTGAAGCTTGGTCAGCATCCCACACAAACGAATGCTCCACATGCGGGTTTCACATGCCACCAACTCCACATTCACAGGCAACTTCAGCGCCACAGCCGTTTTCAGATAGCCCTCAATGCAAAGGCTCTAGACGCAAATATTGGTGTGAGAGCTAATTCAATCAAGGAAACACTGCATGTTGGTGAAGGGCATATTGAAGAAGGATCAGCCGAGTGGTTCTTGTGGGAGAACAACTCCATTTGGCTCACTAACTTCACACACCATCAGCCTACCAAGCAGCTCTCAAGGAAACTCAGTTTTCACACTCTATGTTTAGTGCCCTTTGAATGCATTATCTAGGAATGAACCTGGTAGAGCATCCCACACAAACGAATGCTCCACATGCGGGTTTCACATGCCACCAACTCCACATTCACAGGCAACTTCAGCGCCACAGCTGTTTTCAGATAGCCCTCAATGCAAAGGCTCTAGACGCAAATATTGGTGTGAGAGCTAATTCAATCAAGGAAACACTGCATGTTGGTGAAGGGCATATTGAAGAAGGATCAGCCGAGTGGTTCTTGTGGGAGAACAACTCCATTTGGCTCACTAACTTCACACACCATCAGGCTTCCAAGCAGCTCTCAAGGAAACTCAGTTTTCACACTCTATGCTTAGTGCCCTTTGAGTGCATTATCTAGGAATGAACCTGGTAGAGCATCCCACACAAACGAATGCTCCACATGCGGGTTTCACATGCCACCAACTCCACATTCACAGGCAACTTCAGCGCCACAGCCGTTTTCAGATAGCCCTCAAAGCAAAGGCTCTAGACGCAAATATTGGTGTGAGAGCTAATTCAATCAAGGAAACACTGCATGTTGGTGAAGGGCATATTGAAGAAGGATCAGCCGAGTGGTTCTTGTGGGAGAACAACTCCATTTGGCTCACTAACTTCACACACCATCAGGCTTCCAAGCAGCTCTCAAGGAAACTCAGTTTTCACACTCTATGCTTAGTGCCCTTTGTATGGCTAGGACTGAAATGAACCTGGTAGAGCATCCCAAACAAACGAATGCTGCACATGCGGGTTTCACATGCCACCAACTCCACATTCACAGGCAACTTCAGCGCCACAGCCGTTTTCAGATAGCCCTCAATGCAAAGGCTCTAGACGCAAATATTGGTGTGAGAGCTAATTCAATCAAGGAAACACTGCATGTTGGTGAAGGGCATATTGAAGAAGGATCAGCCGAGTGGTTCTTGTGGGAGAACAACTCCATTTGGCTCACTAAGTTCACACACCATCAGGCTTCCAAGCAGCTCTCAAGGAAACTCAGTTTTCACGCTCTATGCTTAGTGCCCTTTGTATGGCTAGGACTGAAATGAACCTGGTAGAGCATCCCAAACAAACGAATGCTCCACATGCGGGTTTCACATGCCACCAACTCCACATTCACAGGCAACTTCAGCGCCACAGCCGTTTTCAGATAGCCCTCAATGCAAAGGCTCTAGACGCAAATATTGGTGTGAGAGCTAATTCAATCAAGGCAACACTGCATGTTGGTGAAGGGCATATTGAAGAAGGATCAGCCGAGTGGTTCTTGTGGGAGAACAACTCCATTTGGCTCACTAACTTCACACACCATCAGGCTTCCAAGCAGCTCTCAAGGAAACTCAGTTTTCACACTGTATGCTTAGTGCTCTTTGTGTGACTAGGACTGAAGTGAAGCTTTGTCAGCATCCCACACAAACGAATGCTCCACATGCGGGTTTCACATGCCAGCAACTCCACATTCACAGGCAACTTCAGCGCCACAGCCGTTTTCAGATAGCCCTCAATGCAAAGGCTCTAGACGCAAATATTGGTGTGAGAGCTAATTCAATCAAGGAAACACTGCATGTTGGTGAAGGGCATATTGAAGAAGGATCAGCCGAGTGGTTCTTGTGGGAGAACAACTCCATTTGGCTCACTAACTTCACACACCATCAGGCTTCCAAGCAGCTCTCAAGGAAACTCAGTTTTCACACTCTATGCTTAGTGCCCTTTGTATGGCTAGGACTGAAATGAAGCTGGTAGAGCATCCCACACAAACGAATGCTCCACATGCGGGTTTCACATGCCACCAACTCCACATTCACAGGCAACTTCAGCGCCACAGCCGTTTTCAGATAGCCCTCAATGCAAAGGCTCTAGACGCAAATATTGGTGTGAGAGCTAATTCAATCAAGGAAACACTGCATGTTGGTGAAGGGCATATTGAAGAAGGATCAGCCGAGTGGTTCTTGTGGGAGAACAACTCCATTTGGCTCACTAACTTCACACACCATCAGCCTACCAAGCAGCTCTCAAGGAAACTCAGTTTTCACACTCTATGTTTAGTGCCCTTTGAATGCATTATCTAGGAATGAACCTGGTAGAGCATCCCACACAAACGAATGCTCCACATGCGGGTTTCACATGCCACCAACTCCACATTCACAGGCAACTTCAGCGCCACAGCCGTTTTCAGATAGCCCTCAATGCAAAGGCTCTAGACGCAAATATTGGTGTGAGAGCTAATTCAATCAAGGAAACACTGCATGTTGGTGAAGGGCATATTGAAGAAGGATCAGCCGAGTGGTTCTTGTGGGAGAACAACTCCATTTGGCTCACTAACTTCACACACCGTCAGGCTTCCAAGCAGCTCTCAAGGAAACTCAGTTTTCACACTCTATGCTTAGTGCCCTTTGTGTGCCTAGGACTGAAATGAAGCTTGGTCAGCATCCCACACAAACGAATGCTCCACATGCGGGTTTCACATGCCACCAACTCCACATTCACAGGCAACTTCAGCGCCACAGCCGTTTTCAGATAGCCCTCAATGCAAAGGGTCTAGACGCAAATATTGGTGTGAGAGCTAATTCAATCAAGGAAACACTGCATGTTGATGAAGTCATATTGAAGAAGGATCAGCCGAGTGGTTCTTGTGGGAGAACAACTCCATTTGGCTCACTAACTTCACACACCATCAGGCTTCCAAGCAGCTCTCAAGGAAACTCAGTTTTCACACTGTATGCTTAGTGCTCTTTGTGTGCCTAGGACTGAAGTGAAGCTTGGTCAGCATCCCACACAAACGAATGCTCCACATGCGGGTTTCACATGCCAGCAACTCCACATTCACAGGCAACTTCAGCGCCACAGCCGTTTTCAGATAGCCCTCAATGCAAAGGCTCTAGACGCAAATATTGGTGTGAGAGCTAATTCAATCAAGGAAACACTGCATGTTGGTGAAGGGCATATTGAAGAAGGATCAGCCGAGTGGTTCTTGTGGGAGAACAACTCCATTTGGCTCACTAACTTCACACACCATCAGGCTTCCAAGCAGCTCTCAAGGAAACTCAGTTTTCACACTCTATGCTTAGTGCCCTTTGTATGGCTAGGACTGAAATGAACCTGGTAGAGCATCCCACACAAACGAATGCTCCACATGCGGGTTTCACATGCCAGCAACTCCACATTCACAGGCAACTTCAGCGCCACAGCCGTTTTCAGATAGCCCTCAATGCAAAGGCTCTAGACGCAAATATTGGTGTGAGAGCTAATTCAATCAAGGAAACACTGCATGTTGGTGAAGGGCATATTGAAGAAGGATCAGCCGAGTGGTTCTTGTGGGAGAACAACTCCATTTGGCTCACTAACTTCACACACCATCAGCCTACCAAGCAGCTCTCAAGGAAACTCAGTTTTCACACTCTATGTTTAGTGCCCTTTGAATGCATTATCTAGGAATGAACCTGGTAGAGCATCCCACACAAACGAATGCTCCACATGCGGGTTTCACATGCCACCAACTCCACATTCACAGGCAACTTCAGCGCCACAGCCGTTTTCAGATAGCCCTCAATGCAAAGGCTCTAGACGCAAATATTGGTGTGAGAGCTAATTCAATCAAGGAAACACTGCATGTTGGTGAAGGGCATATTGAAGAAGGATCAGCCGAGTGGTTCTTGTGGGAGAACAACTCCATTTGGCTCACTAACTTCACACACCATCAGGCTTCCAAGCAGCTCTCAAGGAAACTCAGTTTTCACACTGTATGCTTAGTGCTCTTTGTGTGACTAGGACTGAAGTGAAGCTTTGTCAGCATCCCACACAAACGAATGCTCCACATGCGGGTTTCACATGCCAGCAACTCCACATTCACAGGCAACTTCAGCGCCACAGCCGTTTTCAGATAGCCCTCAATGCAAAGGCTCTAGACGCAAATATTGGTGTGAGAGCTAATTCAATCAAGGAAACACTGCATGTTGGTGAAGGGCATATTGAAGAAGGATCAGCCGAGTGGTTCTTGTGGGAGAACAACTCCATTTGGCTCACTAACTTCACACACCATCAGGCTTCCAAGCAGCTCTCAAGGAAACTCAGTTTTCACACTCTATGCTTAGTGCCCTTTGTATGGCTAGGACTGAAATGAACCTGGTAGAGCATCCCACACAAACGAATGCTCCACATGCGGGTTTCACATGCCACCAACTCCACATTCACAGGCAACTTCAGCGCCACAGCCGTTTTCAGATAGCCCTCAATGCAAAGGCTCTAGACGCAAATATTGGTGTGAGAGCTAATTCAATCAAGGAAACACTGCATGTTGGTGAAGGGCATATTGAAGAAGGATCAGCCGAGTGGTTCTTGTGGGAGAACAACTCCATTTGGCTCACTAACTTCACACACCATCAGCCTACCAAGCAGCTCTCAAGGAAACTCAGTTTTCACACTCTATGTTTAGTGCCCTTTGAATGCATTATCTAGGAATGAACCTGGTAGAGCATCCCACACAAACGAATGCTCCACATGCGGGTTTCACATGCCACCAACTCCACATTCACAGGCAACTTCAGCGCCACAGCTGTTTTCAGATAGCCCTCAATGCAAAGGCTCTAGACGCAAATATTTGTGTGAGAGCTAATTCAATCAAGGAAACACTGCATGTTGGTGAAGGGCATATTGAAGAAGGATCAGCCGAGTGGTTCTTGTGGGAGAACAACTCCATTTGGCTCACTAACTTCACACACCATCAGGCTTCCAAGCAGCTCTCAAGGAAACTCAGTTTTCACACTCTATGCTTAGTGCCCTTTGTATGGCTAGGACTGAAATGAACCTGGTAGAGCATCCCAAACAAACGAATGCTGCACATGCGGGTTTCACATGCCACCAACTCCACATTCACAGGCAACTTCAGCGCCACAGCCGTTTTCAGATAGCCCTCAATGCAAAGGCTCTAGACGCAAATATTGGTGTGAGAGCTAATTCAATCAAGGAAACACTGCATGTTGGTGAAGGGCATATTGAAGAAGGATCAGCCGAGTGGTTCTTGTGGGAGAACAACTCCATTTGGCTCACTAACTTCACACACCATCAGGCTTCCAAGCAGCTCTCAAGGAAACTCAGTTTTAACACTGTATGCTTAGTGCTCTTTGTGTGACTAGGACTGAAGTGAAGCTTTGTCAGCATCCCACACAAACGAATGCTCCACATGCGGGTTTCACATGCCAGCAACTCCGCATTCACAGGCAACTTCAGCGCCACAGCCGTTTTCAGATAGCCCTCAATGCAAAGGCTCTAGACGCAAATATTGGTGTGAGAGCTAATTCAATCAAGGAAACACTGCATGTTGGTGAAGGGCATATTGAAGAAGGATCAGCCGAGTGGTTCTTGAGGGAGAAACAACTCCATTTGGCTCACTAACTTCACACACCATCAGGCTTCCATGCAGCTCTCAAGGAAACTCAGTTTTCACACTCTATGCTTAGTGCCCTTTGTATGGCTAGGACTGAAATGAAGCTGGTAGAGCATCCCACACAAACGAATGCTCCACATGCGGGTTTCACATGCCAGCAACTCCACATTCACAGGCAACTTCAGCGCCACAGCCGTTTTCAGATAGCCCTCAATGCAAAGGCTCTAGACGCAAATATTGGTGTGAGAGCTAATTCAATCAAGGAAACACTGCATGTTGGTGAAGGGCATATTGAAGAAGGATCAGCCGAGTGGTTCTTGTGGCAGAACAACTCCATTTGGCTCACTAACTTCACACACCATCAGGCTTCCAAGCAGCTCTCAAGGAAACTCAGTTTTCACACTGTATGCTTAGTGCTCTTTGTGTGACTAGGACTGAAGTGAAGCTTTGTCAGCATCCCACACAAACGAATGCTCCACATGCGGGTTTCACATGCCAGCAACTCCACATTCACAGGCAACTTCAGCGCCACAGCCGTTTTCAGATAGCCCTCAATGCAAAGGCTCTAGACGCAAATATTGGTGTGAGAGCTAATTCAATCAAGGAAACACTGCATGTTGGTGAAGGGCATATTGAAGAAGGATCAGCCGAGTGGTTCTTGTGGGAGAACAACTCCATTTGGCTCACTAACTTCACACACCATCAGGCTTCCAAGCAGCTCTCAAGGAAACTCAGTTTTCACACTCTATGCTTAGTGCCCTTTGTATGGCTAGGACTGAAATGAAGCTGGTAGAGCATCCCACACAAACGAATGCTCCACATGCGGGTTTCACATGCCACCAACTCCACATTCACAGGCAACTTCAGCGCCACAGCCGTTTTCAGATAGCCCTCAATGCAAAGGCTCTAGACGCAAATATTGGTGTGAGAGCTAATTCAATCAAGGAAAACACTGCATGTTGGTGAAGGGCATATTGAAGAAGGATCAGCCGAGTGGTTCTTGTGGGAGAACAACTCCATTTGGCTCACTAACTTCACACACCATCAGCCTACCAAGCAGCTCTCAAGGAAACTCAGTTTTCACACTCTATGTTTAGTGCCCTTTGAATGCATTATCTAGGAATGAACCTGGTAGAGCATCCCACACAAACGAATGCTCCACATGCGGGTTTCACATGCCACCAACTCCACATTCACAGGCAACTTCAGCGCCACAGCTGTTTTCAGATAGCCCTCAATGCAAAGGCTCTAGACGCAAATATTTGTGTGAGAGCTAATTCAATCACGGAAACACTGCATGTTGGTGAAGGGCATATTGAAGAAGGATCAAGCCGAGTGGTTCTTGTGGGAGAACAACTCCATTTGGCTCACTAACTTCACACACCATCAGGCTTCAAGCAGCTCTCAAGGAACTCAGTTTTCACACTCTATGCTTAGTGCCCTTTGTATGGCTAGGACTGAAATGAACCTGGTTAGAGCATCCCAAACAAAACGAATGCTGCACATGCGGGTTTCACATGCCACCAACTCCACATTCACAGGCAACTTCAGCGCCACAGCCGTTTTCAGATAGCCCTCAATGCAAAGGCTCTAGACGCAAATATTGGTGTGAGAGCTAATTCAATCAAGGAAACACTGCATGTTGGTGAAGGGCATATTGAAGAAGGATCAGCCGAGTGGGTTCTTGTGGGAGAACAACTCCATTTGGCTCACTAACTTCACACACCATCAGGCTTCCAAGCAGCTCTCAAGGAAACTCAGTTTTAACACTGTATGCTTAGTGCTCTTTGTGTGACTAGGACTGAAGTGAAGCTTTGTCAGCATCCCACACAACGAATGCTCCACATGCGGGTTTCACATGCCAGCAACTCACATTCACAGGCAACTTCAGCGCCACAGCCGTTTTCAGATAGCCCTCAATGCAAAGGCTCTAGACGCAAATATTGGTGTGAGAGCTAATTCAATCAAGGAAACACTGCATGTTGGTGAAGGGCATATTGAAGAAGGATCAGCCGAGTGGTTCTTGTGGGAGAACAACTCCATTTGGCTCACTAACTTCACACACCATCAGGCTTCCATGCAGCTCTCAAGGAAACTCAGTTTTCACACTCTATGCTTAGTGCCCTTTGTATGGCTAGGACTGAAATGAAGCTGGTAGAGCATCCCACACAAACGAATGCTCCACATGCGGGTTTCACATGCCACCAACTCCACATTCACAGGCAACTTCAGCGCCACAGCCGTTTTCAGATAGCCCTCAATGCAAAGGCTCTAGACGCAAATATTGGTGTGAGAGCTAATTCAATCAAGGAAACACTGCATGTTGGTGAAGGCATATTGAAGAAGGATCAGCCGAGTGGTTCTTGTGGCAGAACAACTCCATTTGGCTCACTAACTTCACACACCATCAGGCTTCCAAGCAGCTCTCAAGGAAACTCAGTTTTCACACTCTATGTTTAGTGCCCTTTGAATGCATTATCTAGGAATGAACCTGGTAGAGCATCCCACACAAACGAATGCTCCACATGCGGGTTTCACATGCCACCAACTCCACATTCACAGGCAACTTCAGCGCCACAGCCGTTTTCAGATAGCCCTCAATGCAAAGGCTCTAGACGCAAATATTGGTGTGAGAGCTAATTCAATCAAGGAAACACTGATGTTGGTGAAGGGCATATTGAAAAAGGATCAGCCGAGTGGTTCTTGTGGGAGAACAACTCCATTTGGCTCACTAACTTCACACACCATCAGGCTTCCAAGCAGCTCTCAAGGAAACTCAGTTTTCACATTCTATGCTTAGTGCCCTTTGAGTGCATTATCTAGGAATGAACCTGGTAGAGCATCCCACACAAACGAATGCTCCACATGCGGGTTTCACATGCCAGCAACTCCACATTCACAGGCAACTTCAGCGCCACAGCCGTTTTCAGATAGCCCTCAAAGCAAAGGCTCTAGACGCAAATATTGGTGTGAGAGCTAATTCAATCAAGGAAACACTGCATGTTGGTGAAGGGCATATTGAAGAAGGATCAGCCGAGTGGTTCTTGTGGGAGAACAACTCCATTTGGCTCACTAACTTCACACACCATCAGGCTTCCAAGCAGCTCTCAAGGAAACTCAGTTTTCACACTCTATGCTTAGTGCCCTTTGTATGGCTAGGACTGAAATGAAGCTGGTAGAGCATCCCACACAAACGAATGCTCCACATGCGGGTTTCACATGCCACCAACTCCACATTCACAGGCAACTTCAGCGCCACAGCCGTTTTCAGATAGCCCTCAATGCAAAGGCTCTAGACGCAAATATTGGTGTGAGAGCTAATTCAATCAAGGAAACACTGCATGTTGGTGAAGGGCATATTGAAGAAGGATCAGCCGAGTGGTTCTTGTGGGAGAACAACTCCATTTGGCTCACTAACTTCACACACCATCAGGCTTCCAAGCAGCTCTCAAGGAAACTCAGTTTTCACACTGTATGCTTAGTGCTCTTTGTGTGCCTAGGACTGAAGTGAAGCTTGGTCAGCATCCCACACAAACGAATGCTCCACATGCGGGTTTCACATGCCAGCAACTCCACATTCACAGGCAACTTCAGCGCCACAGCTGTTTTCAGATAGCCCTCAATGCAAAGGCTCTAGACGCAAATATTGGTGTGAGAGCTAATTCAATCAAGGAAACACTGCATGTTGGTGAAGGGCATATTGAAGAAGGATCAGCCGAGTGGTTCTTGTGGGAGAACAACTCCATTTGCTCACTAACTTCACACACCATCAGGCTTCCAAGCAGCTCTCAAGGAAACTCAGTTTTCACACTCTATGCTTAGTGCCCTTTGAGTGCATTATCTAGGAATGAACCTGGTAGATCATCCCACACAAACGAATGCTCCACATGCGGGTTTCACATGCCAGCAACTCCACATTCACAGGCAACTTCAGCGCCACAGCCGTTTTCAGATAGCCCTCAATGCAAAGGCTCGAGACGCAAATATTGGTGTGAGAGCTAATTCAATCAAGGAAACACTGCATGTTGGTGAAGGGCATATTGAAGAAGGATCAGCCGAGTGGTTCTTGTGGGAGAACAACTCCATTTGGCTCACTAACTTCACACACCATCAGGCTTCCAAGCAGCTCTCAAGGAAACTCAGTTTTCACACTCTATGCTTAGTGCCCTTTGAGTGCCTAGGACTGAAATGAACCTGGTAGAGCATCCCAAACAAACGAATGCTCCACATGCGGGTTTCACATGCCACCAACTCCACATTCACAGGCAACTTCAGCGCCACAGCCGTTTTCAGATAGCCCTCAATGCAAAGGCTCTAGACGCAAATATTGGTGTGAGAGCTAATTCAATCAAGGAAACACTGCATGTTGGTGAAGGGCATATTGAAGAAGGATCAGCCGAGTGGTTCTTGTGGGAGAACAACTCCATTTGGCTCACTAACTTCACACACCATCAGGCTTCCAAGCAGCTCTCAAGGAAACTCAGTTTTCACACTGTATGCTTAGTGCTCTTTGTGTGACTAGGACTGAAGTGAAGCTTTGTCAGCATCCCACACAAACGAATGCTCCACATGCGGGTTTCACATGCCAGCAACTCCACATTCACAGGCAACTTCAGCGCCACAGCCGTTTTCAGATAGCCCTCAATGCAAAGGCTCTAGACGCAAATATTGGTGTAAGAGCTAATTCAATCAAGGAAACACTGCATGTTGGTGAAGGGCATATTGAAGAAGGATCAGCCGAGTGGTTCTTGTGGGAGAACAACTCCATTTGGCTCACTAACTTCACACACCATCAGGCTTCCAAGCAGCTCTCAAGGAAACTCAGTTTTCACACTCTATGCTTAGTGCCCTTTGTATGGCTAGGACTGAAATGAAGCTGGTAGAGCATCCCACACAAACGAATGCTCCACATGCGGGTTTTCACATGCCACCAACTCCACATTCACAGGCAACTTCAGCGCCACAGCCGTTTTCAGATAGCCCTCAATGCAAAGGCTCTAGACGCAAATATTGGTGTGAGAGCTAATTCAATCAAGGAAACACTGCATGTTGGTGAAGGGCATATTGAAGAAGGATCAGCCGAGTGGTTCTTGTGGGAGAACAACTCCATTTGGCTCACTAACTTCACACACCATCAGCCTACCAAGCAGCTCTCAAGGAAACTCAGTTTTCACACTCTATGTTTAGTGCCCTTTGAATGCATTATCTAGGAATGAACCTGGTAGAGCATCCCACACAAACGAATGCTCCACATGCGGGTTTCACATGCCACCAACTCCACATTCACAGGCAACTTCAGCGCCACAGCTGTTTTCAGATAGCCCTCAAAGCAAAGGCTCTAGACGCAAATATTTGTGTGAGAGCTAATTCAATCAAGGAAACACTGCATGTTGGTGAAGGGCATATTGAAGAAGGATCAGCCGAGTGGTTCTTGTGGGAGAACAACTCCATTTGGCTCACTAACTTCACACACCATCAGGCTTCCAAGCAGCTCTCAAGGAAACTCAGTTTTCACACTCTATGCTTAGTGCCCTTTGAGTGCATTATCTAGGAATGAACCTGGTAGAGCATCACACACAAACGAATGCTCCACATGCGGGTTTCACATGCCACCAACTCCACATTCACAGGCAACTTCAGCGCCACAGCCGTTTTCAGATAGCCCTCAATGCAAAGGCTCTAGACGCAAATATTGGTGTGAGAGCTAATTCAATCAAGGAAACACTGCATGTTGGTGAAGGGCATATTGAAGAAGGATCAGCCGAGTGGTTCTTGTGGGAGAACAACTCCATTTGGCTCACTAACTTCACACACCATCAGGCTTCCAAGCAGCTCTCAAGGAAACTCAGTTTTCACACTCTATGCTTAGTGCCCTTTCTTTGGCTACGACTGAAATGAACCTGGTAGAGCATCCCACACAAACGAATGCTCCACATGCGGGTTTCACATGCCACCAACTCCACATTCACAGGCAACTTCAGCGCCACAGCCGTTTTCAGATAGCCCTCAATGCAAAGGCTCTAGACGCAAATATTGGTGTGAGAGCTAATTCAATCAAGGAAACACTGCATGTTGGTGAAGGGCATATTGAAGAAGGATCAGCCGAGTGGTTCTTGTGGGAGAACAACTCCATTTGGCTCACTAACTTCACACACCATCAGGCTTCCAAGCAGCTCTCAAGGAAACTCAGTTTTCACGCTCTATGCTTAGTGCCCTTTGTATGGCTAGGACTGAAATGAACCTGGTAGAGCATCCCAAAAAAAAGAATGCTCCACATGCGGGTTTCACATGCCACCAACTCCACATTCACAGGCAACTTCAGCGCCACAGCCGTTTTCAGATAGCCCTCAATGCAAAGGCTCTAGACGCAAATATTGGTGTGAGAGCTAATTCAATCAAGGAAACACTGCATGTTGGTGAAGGGCATATTGAAGAACGATCAGCCGAGTGGTTCTTGTGGGAGAACAACTCCATTTGGCTCACTAACTTCACACACCATCAGGCTTCCAAGCAGCTCTCAAGGAAACTCAGTTTTAACACTGTATGCTTAGTGCTCTTTGTGTGACTAGGACTGAAGTGAAGCTTTGTCAGCATCCCACACAAACGAATGCTCCACATGCGGGTTTCACATGCCAGCAACTCCACATTCACAGGCAACTTCAGCGCCACAGCCGTTTTCAGATAGCCCTCAATGCAAAGGCTCTAGACGCAAATATTGGTGGTGAGAGCTAATTCAATCAAGGAAACACTGCATGTTGGTGAAGGGCATATTGAAGAAGGATCAGCCGAGTGGTTCTTGTGGGAGAACAACTCCATTTGGCTCACTAACTTCACACACCATCAGGCTTCCAAGCAGCTCTCAAGGAAACTCAGTTTTCACACTCTATGCTTAGTGCCCTTTGTATGGCTAGGACTGAAATGAAGCTGGTAGAGCATCCCACACAAACGAATGCTCCACATGCGGGTTTCACATGCCACCAACTCCACATTCACAGGCAACTTCAGCGCCACAGCCGTTTTCAGACAGCCCTCAATGCAAAGGCTCTAGACGCAAATATTGGAGTGTGAGAGCTAATTCAATCAAGGAAACACTGCATGTTGGTGAAGGCATATTGAAGAAGGATCAGCCGAGTGGTTCTTGTGGGAGAACAACTCCATTTGGCTCACTAACTTCACACACCATCAGGCTTCCAAGCAGCTCTCAAGGAAACTCAGTTTTCACACTCTATGCTTAGTGCCCTTTGAGTGCATTATCTAGGAATGAACCTGGTAGAGCATCCCACACAAACGAATGCTCCACATGCGGGTTTCACATGCCACCAACTCCACATTCACAGGCAACTTCAGCGCCACAGCCGTTTTCAGATAGCCCTCAATGCAAATGGCTCTAGACGCAAATATTGGTGTGAGAGCTAATTCAATCAAGGAAACACGGCATGTTGGTGAAGGGCATATTGAAGAAGGATCAGCCGAGTGGTTCTTGTGGGAGAACAACTCCATTTGGCTCACTAACTTCACACACCATCAGGCTTCCAAGCAGCTCTCAAGGAAACTCAGTTTTCACACTGTATGCTTAGTGCTCTTTGTGCGCCTAGGACCGAAATGAAGCTTGGTCAGCATCCCACACAAACGAATGCTCCACATGCGGGTTTCACATGCCACCAACTCCACATTCACAGGCAACTTCAGCGCCACAGCCGTTTTCAGATAGCCCTCAATGCAAAGGCTCTAGACGCAAATATTGGTGTGAGAGCTAATTCAATCAAGGAAACACTGCATGTTGGTGAAGGGCATATTGAAGAAGGATCAGCCCGAGTGGTTCTTGTGGCAGAACAACTCCATTTGGCTCACTAACTTCACACACCATCAGGCTTCCAAGCAGCTCTCAAGGAACTCAGTTTTCACACTCTATGTTTAGTGCCCTTTGAATGCATTATCTAGAAGGAACCTGGTAGAGCATCCCACACAAACGAATGCTCCACATGCGGGTTTCACATGCCACCAACTCCACATTCACAGGCAACTTCAGCGCCACAGCCGTTTTCAGACAGCCCTCAATGCAAAGGCTCTAGACGCAAATATTGGTGTGAGAGCTAATTCAATCAAGGAAACACTGCATGTTGGTGACAGGGCATATTGAAGAAGGATCAGCCGAGTGGTTCTTGTTGGGAGAACAACTCCATTTGGCTCACTAACTTCACACACCATCAGGCTTCCAAGCAGCTCTCAAGGAAACTCAGTTTTCACACTCTATGCTTAGTGCCCTTTGAGTGCATTATCTAGGAATGAACCTGGTAGAGCATCCCACACAAACGAATGCTCCACATGCGGGTTTCACATGCCACCAACTCCCACATTCACAGGCAACTTCAGCGCCACAGCCGTTTTCAGATAGCCCTCAATGCAAAGGCTCTAGACGCAAATATTGGTGTGAGAGCTAATTCAATCAAGGAAACACGGCATGTTGGTGAAGGGCATATTGAAGAAGGATCAGCCGAGTGGTTCTTGTGGGAGAACAACTCCATTTGGCTCACTAACTTCACACACCATCAGGCTTCCAAGCAGCTCTCAAGGAAACTCAGTTTTCACACTGTATGCTTAGTGCTCTTTGTGCGCCTAGGACCGAAATGAAGCTTGGTCAGCATCCCACACAAACGAATGCTCCACATGCGGGTTTCACATGCCACCAACTCCACATTCACAGGCAACTTCAGCGCCACAGCCGTTTTCAGATAGCCCTCAATGCAAAGGCTCTAGACGCAAATATTGGTGTGAGAGCTAATTCAATCAAGGAAACACTGCATGTTGGTGAAGGGCATATTGAAGAAGGATCAGCCGAGTGGTTCTTGTGGGAGAACAACTCCATTTGGCTCACTAACTTCACACACCATCAGGCTTCCAAGCAGCTCTCAAGGAAACTCAGTTTTCACGCTCTATGCTTAGTGCCCTTTGTATGGCTAGGACTGAAATGAACCTGGTAGAGCATCCCCACACAAACGAATGCTCCACATGCGGGTTTCACATGCCACCAACTCCACATTCACAGGCAACTTCAGCGCCACAGCCGTTTTCAGATAGCCCTCAATGCAAAGGGCTCTAGACGCAAATATTGGTGTGAGAGCTAATTCAATCAAGGAAACACTGCATGTTGGTGAAGGGCATATTGAAGAAGGATCAGCCGAGTGGTTCTTGTGGGAGAACAACTCCATTTGGCTCACTAACTTCACACACCATCAGGCTTCCAAGCAGCTCTCAAGGAAACTCAGTTTTCACGCTCTATGCTTAGTGCCCTTTGTATGGCTAGGACTGAAATGAACCTGGTAGAGCATCCCAAAAAAAAGAATGCTCCACATGCGGGTTTCACATGCCACCAACTCCACATTCACAGGCAACTTCATCGCCACAGCCGTTTTCAGATAGCCCTCAATGCAAAGGCTCTAGACGCAAATATTGGTGTGAGAGCTAATTCAATCAAGGAAACACTGCATGTTGGTGAAGGGCATATTGAAGAAGGATCAGCCGAGTGGTTCTTGTGGGAGAACAACTCCATTTGCTCACTAACTTCACACACCATCAGGCTTCCAAGCAGCTCTCAAGGAAACTCAGTTTTCACACTCTATGCTTAGTGCCCTTTGTATTGGCTAGGACTGAAATGAAGCTGGTAGAGCATCCCACACAAACGAATGCTCCACATGCGGGTTTCACATGCCACCAACTCCACATTCACAGGCAACTTCAGCGCCACAGCCGTTTTCAGACAGCCTCAATGCAAAGGGCTCTAGACGCAAATATTGGTGTGAGAGCTAATTCAATCAAGGAAACACTGCATGTTGGTGAAGGGCATATTGAAGAAGGATCAGCCGAGTGGTTCTTGTGGGAGAACAACTCCATTTGGCTCACTAACTTCACACACCATCAGGCTTCCAAGCAGCTCTCAAGGAAACTCAGTTTTCACACTCTATGCTTAGTGCCCTTTGAGTGCATTATCTAGGAATGAACCTGGTAGAGCATCCCACACAAACGAATGCTCCACATGCGGGTTTCACATGCCACCAACTCCACATTCACAGGCAACTTCAGCGCCACAGCCGTTTTCAGATAGCCCTCAATGCAAAGGCTCTAGACGCAAATATTGGTGTGAGAGCTAATTCAATCAAGGAAACACGGCATGTTGGTGAAGGGCATATTGAAGAAGGATCAGCCGAGTGGTTCTTGTGGGAGAACAACTCCATTTGGCTCACTAACTTCACACACCATCAGGCTTCCAAGCAGCTCTCAAGGAAACTCAGTTTTCACACTGTATGCTTAGTGCTCTTTGTGCGCCTAGGACCGAAATGAAGCTTGGTCAGCATCCCACACAAACGAATGCTCCACATGCGGGTTTCACATGCCACCAACTCCACATTCACAGGCAACTTCAGCGCCACAGCCGTTTTCAGATAGCCCTCTATGCAAAGGCTCTAGACGCAAATATTGGTGTGAGAGCTAATTCAATCAAGGAAACACTGCATGTTGGTGAAGGGCATATTGAAGAAGGATCAGCC